>NW_006921545.1:986876-1006785 GCF_000340215.1 Pseudocercospora fijiensis CIRAD86
ATTTGTACCTCTATCCCTCTCTATTCGAGGGTATAGTAGTCTTATATTCTACTTCTCTTAATTCCGTTAAGAGTTAAAATGTTTATAGTAGGTATCTCGTTCGAGATAGCTATATCTCGACTCCTAGTTATCTCTCGGCAAAACCGAGTTCAGATTCGGAATTAGCGGAAAAAATAGGCCTATTTTCGATATTAAACGTCTAAATTCCGGGGAACTTCCGGGGGGGTCCCCGGACGAGGGCGGACGAGCTCGTCTACCCTCGTCCGCTCGTCTACCCTCGTCCGCTCGTCCGATTAAGAAAATAGAAACGTAGATTTCTCGGTACTTTTAGATAATATAAAAATATCTACTACTTCTAGGGGGGTACCCTGCCGTGCTGTAAAAAACAGCCCGTAATATAAAAAACAGCCTACGCTATAAAGTGTAGCTATACTAAGAAAAATACTAAAACGTAGGGGGGGGCCCCTAGACTAGAGTATAAGTAGTCTATCGCTAAAAGCGAATATCTAGTCGTCGTATATAGATCTAATTACTACTTAAGGTAATAATAAGTATATCTAGTATAATATCTCTTATAAATAACGTCTTTTACCTACTTTAATAGGTATAGACGGGCTAGGGTTAGGTTAGGGTTAGGGGTTAGGGTTTTAAACCTAGTAACTATTCGACTAAGCGATAACCGTTTCCCTATAAGCCGAGATATCTAGTACTACGTATTCCCTTCTAGGAACTATCCTCGGAGTATAAGTATAGGTACACTTTCGG
Source organism: Pseudocercospora fijiensis CIRAD86 (assembly GCF_000340215.1). Taxonomy (NCBI): domain Eukaryota; kingdom Fungi; phylum Ascomycota; class Dothideomycetes; order Mycosphaerellales; family Mycosphaerellaceae; genus Pseudocercospora; species Pseudocercospora fijiensis. Next base: position 987,642 of record NW_006921545.1, read on the forward strand.
AGGGTATAGTCCCCTTCGAGAAGGGTCTAACTCGTACTTTATATAGTAGATCTATAGGTTTTCTACTACTATAGAGGGTACTCGATCGAAATCTTTCTCCTCTAACTCGTATACTCGCTATATTTCTACTATACTCGGTACTTAGACCCGTATATACCTAATACCTAAAAGGCTATACTATACTCGTATATACTATATCGAAGCCTATCGCTAGGGTATCGAGAGTATTAAGTCCTATTCTAGGATTGTTAAGTTAGTCTTATTAAAGAGGTCGTAGAAATTACGAGTTCTCTTTAAGCTAAGGAGGAAGCCTTTACTAATCGAAGCCGGAAGCGTTATTTTAGCGTCGCGGTAGTTCTTTAGAAACTCCTAACTAAGCTATATAGTACTAATGTATTCCTATACTAGATTATAATAAGACGGTAGTAGAGACTTATCTTATTTTACCTCTTATACCCTTGTATTACCTAGGGGTTTAGAGAACTAGTTTAAAAGCGTCTTCTTAGGATATTCTCTCCTAAGTAGGTTTACGAAAAAGAACTTCTCTACGCTATAGAAGTCTAAGTCTTTTTAGTAAAGCGTACGTATTCTAGTCCTTTCTGCTTTAATAAAGGCCGTCTTAATACTTTCGAGGTATAACGAGGACTACGGGATATATATATACTTATTTAGAAACTTACGATATATCGAAGTTACTAGCCTATTAGATTCGTTAAGTAGAAGTATATCTAGAAAGTGCGTACTTGTTTTCGAATGTTCCTAATTAATCGTTAGTCCTTTAATAACAAAGGCTAATTATAGGCTAATAAGTTCTTCTTCTATTCCTTTAAATAGTAAGAAGATATCGTCTATATAGCGTTTATAGAAGCGAATCTTTAGGTATCTAGGGAGGAGAGCTCTTTCGAAAAAAGTATAGTATAGGTTTGCTACTACCGGGGCGTAGGACGTTCCTATAGCTAAGCTACTTACTTATTTAAAGATCTCTTTCTCGTAGTAGAAGAAGTTGTATTCTAAGACAAACTATAGTAAGCTTATAATAGAATCTACCGTATAGCCTTCTAAGTTAATATCTGATTTCTATAAGAGGCTCTTATAGATTCGAATAGTATCTTTCGGGGGTATGTTTGTATATATAGCGCTTACATCGCCTATTACAAAGTATACGCCTTCTAGGCTGTCTTAGTACTATCGTATATCGTAAATAAAAGTCTTAGTCGAATCTAAAATCTACGGATATTACGGTAGTAGTTTCTAAAGGTAGTAGTCTACTACTTCTAAGTATCGGCTTGTAATCTAACTATAAGACGGGATAATAGGTCTAGAAGCTATCGGGTTCTTATATATTTTTAGAATTATATAGAACCTTAGTAGTTTAGTAGTTGTCGTCTTAAGCTATTTCTCTATAGACGTAGGCTATTCGAATATAAAGAGTAGTGTTCTAAAATCTTTAAGGATCGGTTCTATTTCCTAGTTTAGGAGCTAGACGTAAGCTTAGGGTTTAGGGTTAGGGTTTAGGGTTAGGGTTTTACTATAGGGCACTTTAGGGTTAGGGTTAGGCGTATAGCGGGCGTATAGTAGGGCGCCGGCGTCGGGCTAATTAGCTATAACTAGCGATACGGTAAGGGCCGCGGGCTAATTAGCTATAACTAGCGATAGGAACGCTCGCCCTCGCGCGCGACGTCGACGAGCCCTATTTACTATTTATCGCCTCCCTTATAGAACTATTCTCTATTTATTCGATATTATAATATCGAAGGTATAAAAGAATATATTCTCGCGCCTACTCGTAGGCCGCCTACGTATATTGCGAGCTAAATAAGAAGGCGGTCGTATTCTTAGTCGTATCTCGACTACGCCCGCGTTAGGCTAATTAGCTATAACTAGCGATACGGTAAGGGCCGCGGGCTAATTAGCTATAACTAGCGATAGGAACGCTCGCCCTCGCGCGCGACGTCGACTAGCCCTATTTACTATTTATCGCCTCCCTTATAGAACTATTCTCTTAGAGTACTCTCTATAAGCTATACCGCGAAGATGCCCTCCGCGGCCTTCGCGAAGTAGTCTTAATAACTCGCTATACTCTATATGCCGCTAAGGACGCATTTAATAGCAAAGTCGGTATCTATACTAAGATAAGTCTCGCCTTTACCCCTTTAACGCGCCGCCTATTATATACTAACCTAAGTAGGTTTATATCTACGGCGCGACTTTGTCTATATATAGCTTCGCCGTCTACGTTACTTTTAGTCTCCTCTATACTAGTAAGAAAGTTCTATAGGAACCGCGAAGATACCCTCCGCGGCTTTCGCGAAGTAGTCTTAATAACTCGCTATACTCTATATGCCGCTAAGGACGCATTTAATAGCAAAGTCGGCATTTATACGAAGGTTAGTCTCGCCTTTATCCCTTTAACGCGCCGCCCGTTATATACTAACCTAAGTAGGTTTATATCTACGGCGCGACTTTGTCTATACGTAGCTTCGCCGTCCGCGTTACTTTTAGTCTCCTCCGTACTAGTAAGAAAGTTCTATAGGAATAGTTAAAGCGCCTTATCGCCGGCAGCTTAGTCGTTCTTATACTAATAAATAACAAGTTCGTGTCTCGCGCTATTATCGCTACTATTGCCGCTCGACTACTAGAGGGACTTTAGTAGAATCTACCTAAGCTTAATCTCGCCTTTACCCGTCCCGAGGAGTTAGAGCTAGATCCTACTATAGAATATCTTATAGTAGAGGACCGTAGCGGACTTTTCGAAGCTAATCGGTATACCTTGCTTAGCCTTTAGCGTATAATACGCGAGGGTTTCCCCTTATTAGAGTACCTCGTTAGTATATAGCCTTATATTTCGGCGCCTAAGTATTTTAAAGCATAGCCGAAGCGAGATCTAAGCTCTATCCTAGTTAACAACTCTAACGAGAGCTTCGAGAATATTAATATAGTTAAGTACTAGCCTTCTAAGCCTAATAGTACTCTAGACGCCTCCTAACTAGAAGCGCTCCGTCGTATTCTAACGGCGCGTCTTGCTATTATTTAAGGCCTACCCGGTACTAGTAAGACCTATGTCTCTATATAAGCTATTAAAGTAATGCTCGAAAACTAGAATAAGAGAGATCTACTAATAATTATCGCTTATTAGACTAACTACGCTATCGACTAGTTTTTACGTTATATCGCTATATTCGAGGAAGAATTTGTACGTCTCGGTAGTCGTAGTAAGGATAAGGATATCGTTAAGCCGCTTCGTTAGGATACGACGAAGCGCTTCTAGTTAGCAAGCCGCTTCGCTAGGATACGACGAAGCGCTTAAGAAACATTAAAGTAAGAAGGCGTTCGTATTCTAAGTCGTATCTCGACCGCGCCTACGTCTAGCTAATTAGCTATAACTAGCGATACGGCCCTCGCTCCGTTAGAACGCGACGGAGCGCTTCCGGTTAAGAAATATACGGGGTACGTATTCCCCTACCCCTTACCCTCCGGTTCCGTAAGTAGGGATTTACCTATCTTCTTAGCTATACTTTTAGTCTTATATTAAGTATACGAGGTACCCTTTCCCGAAATCTAGCTAACCTATCTGCCCGATATTAATTAAATATTATTAGAACCTAGCTAACTATCTAATTAAATAGCCTTCCTTCGCTATTACGGAAGGCTACTACGAACCTTACCCTATATCTCGTATTACTCCGCCTATCGCCTAGTAAGGACTTTTACCTTTAATAATAGACCTACTAGTAATGCTCTTTAGGTTTACTTATCCTACGGTCCGATAGAGGAATAACTTAAAACTTTTAGTACGTACCTAAAACGCCTAGTTTTAGGTACGTACCTAAAGTTTTAAGTTGTTTACGGTATCCTTTAATTGCTAGACTTTAGGTTTTGCAACGTCTACGGGAAGGCCGTAGGTAGTATACGAACCTGCTTATACGTACTGCTTTATACGTAAAATATACTACGCTACTATTCCTTGCTCTCTTATATATAAAATGTATCGCTAGAAAGGGGTAGCCCTTTCTAGTATTAGTAGTTTCCGCGAGATAGAACTACTACCTCCTCGAATTCTATACTTATTAGCGCGGCTTATATATAAGCTTTGCCCTCCGCTATTAACGGAATTAATACGATACCGCCTAAAGGATAGCGTAAGCTACTCGGTACTAAAGAGAAAGAGCGGAAGAAGAAGGCCGAACGTACCGCGAGGAAGTTAGCGAGTACGGCTCTACGACGAGCCTAGAAGAAAGTATAGCAAGCCGAGTAAGACCTAGGCGTAGTATCTTCTTCGTCTGCGCTACTACTATATCTAGCCGCTATATCGTCTACCTCCTCGGCTACCTAACCTATCCCCTATATTAACCCTCTACTTCGTAGCTAAATAGGCGTAGTAGGTAGTTAAACACTCTAGAGTTAGCACTATTCGGCTAGTTAGGGACAGCTACTTCTCCTAGTACTACGACTACTACCGCTCTCTTTATAGATAGCGCCGCGTATAAACACTAGAGATAGGCTATAGCTCCTCGCTACCTATATTAACTAGCTCGAGATCGACGATATTATCGCGATAGTCGATTAATTTGCTAGAGCTAACGCCGCTAGCTCTACTCTAAGGGATAGTACTTCTACGTCTATCGTTTAATAATCGATCGTATAGGCTATCCCTACCTACGACTAGCCTCGGTTAGCTATTCGGCGGGCTCCTCTACGTCCCCTTCTCCCTAAAATAGATAGCACTTAACTAGTATACCTATCTAATACTCTCCCTTCGTATATAGGTCCTCTTACCTTACGTAGAATAGTTTACCGCCCCGCTCCGATAGCTACTAGACCCCCTTCGTCCGCTATAGTATAATCCCTACTAGCGCTAGCTTCTATACTAGCGATACCTCCCGCGCTAGCTTCTATACTAGCGATACCTCCCGCGCTAGCTTCTATACTAGCGATACCTCCCGCGCTAGCTTCTATACTAGCGATACCTCCCGCACTAGCTTCTATACTAGCGATACCTTCCGCGCTAGCTTCTATACTAGCGATACCTCCCGCGCTAGCTTCTATACTAGCGATACCTCCCTAGCTAGCTTCTATACTAGCGATACCTCCCTAGCTAGCTTCTATACTAGCGATACCTCCCGCGCTAGCTTCTATACTAGCGACGCCTTCCTAGCTAGCTTCTATACTAGCGACGCCTTCCCCGCTAGCTTCTATACTAGCGACGCCGCCTAAGCCTAACTCCTAAGGAAGCGTAGCTTATTCTTCCCTATTACTAGCTTCGAAGTCCGCTACTTAACCTACTTCGCCGACTCCTCGAAGAAGTCTCTCCTTCCCTCCTATTTTAGAGAGCCCCTCGTTACCTACGACGCCGCCTAAGCTAGACTCCTAAGTAAGCGTAGCTTATTCTCCCCTATTACTAGCTTCGAAGTCCGCTACTTAACCTACTTCGCCGACTTCTCGAAGAAGTCTCTCCTTCCCTCCTATTCTAGAGAGCCCCTCGTTACCTACTTTAAGAGACGGGACGAATTAACTACTAGCCTTAGTATAGCGTAGTCGACCGATCGTAAGCGCGAGTATATCTAAGTCTAATTCTAGAGATAGTATTCCTAGCCCTAGCTTAAGGGGAAGCCCGTCTAGATTAAGAGATAGTATTACTAGGTCTAATTTAAAAGAGAGCTTATAAAGGCCTCGTTCTAGAGCTTACCTATCGTAGCTATAACGTAGGCTCCTACTACGTATCTAGCTAAATCCTAGAGGGCGTAACCCGCGCCCTACCTTACTAGAACCCCTACTACCGCTACGACCTACGCTACCGCGAGGTCGGTAGGATCGAGACGATAATAGCGACGTTACGCTCGAAAGCTCGCAAGTACCTTCGGTAACTAGTAGTTTAATCTAATCGGATTTAAGTAGTCCTTCGAGTAGCGACGCTAGGGTTAATTCCGACGAGGAACTAGACAACCTACTTATTATATCGACCCCTTATAGTCGGATAGTACTTTACTAAGCGCTCGCCGTAGATAGTTGCTCTTATAAGTATTCCTAAGACTAGGATATAGACGTAGAAGAAGAGGAGCCGATACCGCCTAAAGTTATACTCGTAGAATTTGTTACTAAGGGTACTACCGCTACCTTCGCCTAAAGTTAACTTTACTAGCTCCCGGATATACTTGCGTACGTCGTAGAGTATAGTAAGCTCCCGACGTATATATACGAGTAGCTCCGAGGCGTCGACTAGCGTAGACTCCTTACCGGGTAGGTTAATAGGGTACTTTCTATAGTCCTATTACTCGAGAAGTCGTACCTTATATCTACTAATTAGCTATTTTATATTACTCGATACTAGGACATTAACGTACTTCTCCTCCCTATAACCTTACTTACGACCTATAGAGCCGGTATTTAGTTATTCTATACGCCTCGCTTTATAAAGACTATTACTTACGAGTAGTATATACTAGTAGGCCGCTCTCCGATACGACCCGAACGCTATAAGTATATACAGATCGCGACTAGACTCGATACTTCTAGATTTAATACGTACCTCTTCTTCCCTAACCTTCTACTCCCTAAAGCGAATCGAAATCGGAAGATCGACCGGCAACGTCGCTATTATATAAACAAGCGTAAACAGGCTTACTTTGTTAATACTATCCTTATTCCTATACTTCGCGATACTTATCCTTCTCGAGTGCTCGTATATTATCCCCTATCCTTCTAGTAAGTATATAATCGCGTATACGCTCGATAGAAATAAGGCGTAGAAGGTAACAATCGTAACGTTAGTAAAATCTCTTACGATATTATAGATCCGCTACCGGTAAATTAAGACCCTATAGTCGACGTAGCTATACTACGACTGTATTATTTATAGTAGGGTATCGAACGTCGGTTACGTCGAGACTTAGATATATATTAGCGGCGTATAGAACTAGTTGTTATATAGTATAGGACTAAAATCCGTCTAGAGGTATAGACTCCCCTAGAGCTTAAAGAACTCCTCGATTAGTCCCTCGAGCGCTAGTTTAACCCTATATATCGTAATATAGACCGCGCTTAGTTCGACCTCGCGTAGGAAGACATTCCTACTAGACTAGTAGTCGAAGACGTAGTAGTATCTCCGCTTATCGCCCTTTGCTAGATAGCCTATAGTATTACGAAGACTAGCGGCCTTAATATCGAGTATCCTTAAGTATACTAGTAGTTCGGTATATAAGAGGCTTATAGTATCTAAGGCAAACTACTCCGTAAGTCCGTAGAGCGGCTTAGTAGTATCGGCTTCTTCTAAGGATATAATATATCGAAGGATCTCTTCGCGTCTATTAACCGAACGGTAGAACCTATTTTTAGTTAGTTAATACTACCGCTTCTTATATTCTCCTAGTCTACTATCGACTAGGTAGCCGCCGTTACTTCCCTTATTACCTAAGATACTATATTTCGCCGAGCTTGTATCTTAGACGCCTTTAAAGCGGAAATTATATAGGCGTATAATACGCTAGATAGCTACGCCTCGAGCACCGTTCTCTTTAGCGTACGAGGAGAGGTTCGTACTTGCTAGGACCTACTCTATTAGCCTAATCTACCTATAACTCGCCTAAGCCTAACCGAGGGAGTAGACGGGCGTCGCACTTACTAGCCTTTCTTCGTACTCGAGAGTAAGTACGTCGTCGACTTTATACGTTTATAGTTAAACCGCTAGCTCTTTATAATATGTATAGTCCTTTTATAAAAGTCCGTTAACGTAGGCGTAAATACCGCCTAACTCGATCGTATAACTCGCGCCGTTAAGGAAGCCTTTACGTCGGTAATACTTAATATACTATTCGACTTACTAACTACGACCTATAATAGTAGTTCCTTTAGTATAAAGTATAGACTCTCTCGTAATCGTTACGACTAGTTAGGCGCGGGCGATAGAGAGTAGGAAGGAAGTCGTCGGGGTTTAAATATTATAGTAAGCCTTTGTACTACGTACGCCGCCTAGCTTCTAGCCGATCTCTTTAACTAGGTTTAACTACGCTTCTATACTGCCGCGCTCTAGTAGACTGCCTATACTACCGACTTCCTCTATAGCTAGCTCTAGGCTACTAGTTTAGGAAGGCTAGAGTAAGCTTTCTATAACTATATAAAGGAGACGATCGACCAATTTGTTACCGCCTACTAAACGTATCGAGTAGCGTATAGGGAGCGTAAGGGTAACGACTTAGAAGAGGATAATAACTCGGATTAGTACCTAGGTATCGTTAAATAGGCGCTTTAGCGATTAAGCTAGGTATATAGATACCGCTATACTAGCTATATACTCTATATACTCTTAAAGCCCGATAAGCGCCTAGGGGATTAGGTACGGTTACGCTACTTCTTCTTAGAGGAAGTTACCGATAAAGAGAGAGCCGGTCTCTATAGCTTTTCGTACGACCTTGTATATCGGATAATAGGCGGGAGACCTAATATTATCGTCGCCCGGGGCGGTAGTAGTAACGCTATAAAAGGCGGCTTTACCTTATTTACCGCTATCTAGCAAACCCGCCTTTAGCTACTCTTTAACTAGGACGACGGTTTTCGCCGCAATAGCTAGGAACGCCGACTATAGCGTAGGTAGGCGAGGTACTATTTCGACGTACTCGCCTTACTTAGTCGGGATTACCTAGACATTACGCAACAGTTTAAGTATAGTATAGGGCGTTATATAATAAATTAGATACGTATCCTCCCTACTTACGATAAAAGTAAAATCTATTAAGCTATTTAATAGAAGAAAATACCCGGTACTACCGCTTAATACTAGGTAAAGTAGGTAGCCGCCGTCCTAGTTAGCGCGAGTAACCTTATCTAGAATAGCACTATCCCGTAGCATTAGTCGCTCGTTAGTACTGTAAAAAAGAAGAACTAACTTTATATAATATACCGCTATACTCCTAATCTGCTCCGCAATTAAGGATAGTAGATAATTAGCGAAGATCTTATTAACTACTTTATAGCGATGCGACAGATTTAGCGACTAAGAGGGCTAGATAATAGTAACTCTACGTCTACCGACGACGACGATAACGACGAGTAGATTCCGTCGCGAAATAGTAAGGGAAGGCTAGCCGAATACTAGGCATAGCTACCGCTTAATATAGCTACTAGATAGCGCTAATAATAGCAAAAACTTCGGGCGTACGCCTAAAACCGTAGTTATATAATAAGTATATACTAATAAAGAAACTTTAGGTGCGCACCTATTTAATACGTAGAATAGGTATATACCTAAAGTTCCTTTATTTACGTATAGTCTCTATAATATTTAATCGTATAGTTAAAGAAGTAGATATAGGCCGGTTAACTAAGTAGATAGCGCTTAAATGAGATTGAATAGCGAGCGACTAGCGTACTACTAAATAAACAGATAGCCTATTATATATAATAGCGTATAATCTAGGTTTATTGCTTTGTCGACTTTACTAGACTAGCGTCGAGAATAATAGGATTCTATTACACTATTATTGTTCTATATGCTTAGAATAACAAAATTGCTATATAGTACTAACCTCTCTTTATCCGGAAGCTATACTATGCTATTAGAGATAGAGCCTCGTAGTATAGGTAGAAATCTCGACCTATAAAGTCGGAAATTAGTATCTCGGAAGAGGCGTTCTCTACTACTATATATAGCGATCTATATTTACTCGGAGCTATAGAATACCGCTAGATATTCTATTACACTGTCTACTTAATATATAGATTACTATAGCTCTTAACCCTTATATATACTATAGGGTTATCGAGGACGATAACGAGGTAGACTAACTTTACTTAATAGGCCCTAAATTCTTTATATAGTTAACTACTCGAGGAACGAAATTATTACGTAGTTGTATAAGCTAGAAGGACTATAATTGATTGAATAAAGACGTTGTTACTTATTTATATACTTATGTAATTATTTATATAATTTAATGTTACGGAGACTGTTTCTATAATCGTAGTATTATATACCTAATCTAAGAACATTACCTTTAAGTAGCGTAGGGTTCTCTTCCTCTATCGATACTTTACGTAGAGTAGCCGTACCCTCTTCTATTACTAGTAGCTCGCGTTCCTTCGCTATACTTAGTCGCTATAGTACGACGAGCGTAATGTCGTTGTTATACGCCTCCTCCCCCTCTAGAAGTTCGATTAGAGGCATGTCTACTATATCGTTCGCTAGGTAGGCGATGCGATAGCGCTACTAATATATAATCGTTCCTAAGACTTTAACGTTACCTTCGAGGTTAAATGCCCCGATTCCGATCTCGTACTCTATCTCGCTATATAGTAGTTTAAGGTTATAGCGAAGCGCCTTAATATCCGCTATCGTAACGTTAAAGTCCGGTAGATAGTAATAAACTAAGAAGCGATACTACATCGATAGCTAAGTTTTCTTATCGAGTCTATACCGAGTATAACGCTTAAGGCTAAATATACCTTTATTCTTATTACCTAGATCGGTAACAATCTAATATAAATACTAGTACTTCCTACAATCCGGCGACCGTAGCTACGCTACGCGAGAAACTAGAATATTATATATAAAACCGCTATATACGAGTGCGACCGATATTAAGCAAAATCTAGTATATACCGCTAATCTATCCGTACTTTGCTATACGTCTTTTAACTACCGCCGATCCTTATCTCGTATATCCTAGAGTCTAGAACGTAAGGTCTATATAAACCGGAAATATACGAGGGCGACGTCGTAGAGTCGTAGAGGTACTAACGCCGAGCTACGATACCCGAAGAATGCATTATAATAACTTAAGTAGAGGTTGTCTACTAGGTGCTTAACGAACAGTAATTAGTCGTATATAGATCGCGACTACTGCCTTAGTATACTCTCCGAGCTTAAGTTAATATATTCGTCGAGCCTCCTTTAACTACGTTCTCTATCGTATAGGTAAAGGTTATTCCCGAGACTATATAGCGGTCTAAATACAGCTAACAATTATACTATCGTGCTAGGCCTACTATTATTATAGCTACTCGCATTAATTAATACTTTATAATACGTCTCCTATAGTATATTCTCGCGCGTCGGCGCTAGCCGCTAAGGATAATAAGGTAGTAAGCAACTACCTTATATAATCGAGAGTATACGGATATATATCGTTAAACTCCGTACCGGCAATAACGAGAAGTAGCGTTTGCGCTTCTTAATAGGCAAAGGAGGATCCGACTTCGTCTTAATTACGACCTCGCTAAACCGGAGACTAGGCCGTATACTCGCTATTGCTATCCGAACTACTTCGTCGCCGTAGTTAGTAAGTATAGGTATATATAATAAGGGTCGCAATTCGGGACTACCGTTAATATAGAGAGCGACTAGGACCGCCGTATATATCTAATCCTACGCGATAGTTCGAGTCTAACTATCGATACCGAACCCCGCCGGCTAGCGCTTATATTGTATCTACTACTCCCTATCTATACTATAGTTATAAGCAACCTAGACTTTATAGTCTCTATGCCTAACGTTTACTAGGTAGCGTAGGATTTAATCCTTTAGCTCGATCGACAGTTCGGAGAATAATATCCTCGCCTTAATTAGACAGTAGTATAAGGTTGTTATAGTAAGTAGCAATAATAAGCGTTTAATAGAACTTTAGGTGCGTACCTAAAATTTCCTTACGTTATACCTTATATAACCTTATATAACCTTATAGGCTATTACCTAATACTAGTACGGATAAGCGTTTAAAGCAAATATCGCTATTAGACGTAGGATATGCCGCTAGCGGCAAATACGTAGTCCGTATATAATACAACTTTTCTTCTTTTACAAACCTGCTCCCTCTTTTTAACTTAAATATTAATATTAACCTTCCGTAGCACTTACTATTACTAGCACTAGAATAGGTATATACCTAAAGTTTCTTTAAAAACACTAATAGTTGAACTATTTTCGAAAGAAACATATTACTATAATCGCGAAAAAACTGTAGCTATAAGTTCCCTACTTATCCCTAGCGCGCGTAAGCGCAAATTAGGTACTAGTCCGCTAAGCGACCCGCCCTAAACCCCGACGTCTACTGCTAAGAAGTAGTATATCCTACTACTTAGCCTCGGCGATCCTTCCCCGAAAGAATCGCTAGTAAAGAAGGCTAAGACCGCTAACACGCCTAAGAAGTTAACTAAAGCTAAGTAGGATAAGACTATCGGTATAGAGATAGACTAAGATAAGCTTAACCTAGCCGAGCAGAGGTTTAAGGAAGGTCGCGTTAATAGCTTTAAGGCTATTATAGATAAGACCCGCGGCGTAGTAACGGCCCTGTCCTATAGTTAAGGTGTCTATATAGCCGCCTACTCCTCTAGATCTATTAAGAACGAGACTACCGTAGGAGCTATAGAGATCCTAGTCGGCGACTAGTTCGTACGTATAATAACGAAGCTCGAGCTAGCGTTTAAGTATTTCTACTTATATCGCGTCGTAAGTATAATAGGCCTAAGTATACCCCCTTTTTTTATTCTTTTTTTTCCTTTACCGTTATATCGATTCTACTTAAAAGATAAAACTTTAGGTATGTACCTATTCTACGCGTTAAATAGGTACGTACCTAAAGTTTCTTTAAAATACTACGATTTAGGTATACGCCTTAAGTTAACTCTAAAGATAAAACTTTAGGTATACACCTATTCTACGTATTAAATAGGTACGTACCTAAAGTTTCTTCGAAGGTTTATAATTTAGGTATACGCCTAAAGTTTCTATATTCTTAATTCTCCTCTTTAGAATAGTACTAAGTTATTATAGCGAACATTTAGTAAATACGAGAGCGCGTCGGCTAAGTACGCTAGACCCCTAGCGGGCATTCGCCGTAAGGCTAGACCGACTAAGCGTAAGGGCAAATAGCCCGTTTTATTAGAATACGTTAGCGATAGCGAAGACGCCTAAGGTTTAGACGATATAGTAGAGTAAGACCCTAATAACGACGTCGATAAGATAGATATCTACGAGAAAGATAACGGTAACTAGTAGAGCTACCGACTCTAGCTTACGCCGAATAAGATCCTTAAGACTATCTCTAGCTTTACTAAAGGCTAGATTAAGATTAAGAGTATAATCGCGGAGGACGACGACGTCGTAGATCGCGCCCTTTCTAGCCCGCGCTATCCCGATACCGTTAAGAGCAACCTAAAGCGTATAGCCTTTATCTATATCCGCGCCGTATAGAAGATAAAGGTTATTCTAGACTCCCTCGATCCTATAATCGATCGGCTAGATCTAGTATATATTCCTACGTTCTTCGTAGGCACTCCTACTACGCTTTATAGACCTACTCTCTAGCTAGTCTATCTAGTCCTAGAGCTAGATATTTACGGAGAAGACCTCTATCGAGGACTACTACTCTTATACCTATATAATAAGATAAAGAATAAGAATAATAATAATAACGCGGTTAACCTATTACTCGAGCCGATAAAGATCTCCCGCGTCGCTACTACTACTACTCCGGTCTATATTAACCCGAAAGCTAGCCGAGTAAATACTAAGGAGTAGGACGAGCGTATAGGCAATATTATAGAGTAGTTACTAGACCTCGCTAAGAAGGGTCTCTACGATAGATCTACTACTACGGAGATACGGCGTATATAAGCTAATACCGACCCGAATACTACGCTTAAGACCTTCGATATTTTGTCTAAGCGCGGTAATATAAATCTAGGGACTAGCCTACGCCTAGATAACTTTGCTAATAACGAGGCGCATATTACCTGTATTAACAATATTATTAATACTACCGGTAGCGTACGTCTATATCTATAGCTATTTAGCGATCCTACTAAGATCGAGCGCCTAGGGTTCGATACCGTAATGCCTAAGGTTAACGTAAGCGACGTACAAGCCTTTTAATAGCGGTACGCCGAAGACACTAATAATAAGCGTACTAGCGCCTATAATACCGACAGTACCCTAGTTATCGATAGCAAGATATTTGCGCTTATTAACTCCGCTATAAACTAGAAGAGCGCTAAGGCACCTATATTCGAGGACGCCTACGCTACGCTTAGCGTTATACCCGAAACGTTAAGCGTACTAGACGGCTTTACTAAGTTAGGATTTAAGGCTATATACTACGGGCTAAGCTTGCAGCCTTAGTAGGTGTCTAGTGCTACGTACCTTAAGCGTATAATGCTCTCTTTTGCTCGGTTCGCTATTATAGGCGACGACGTTAGCCTCGGCAAGACTATTTAGGTCCTCGTAACGATCTACGAAATAGCGAAAGAGACTACCCGCTAGATTAAGGTCTACGATAGTAAGTTTTCCCTACGATTTATTATAAAACTTTAGGTACGTACCTATTCTTACGAGATTTAGGTATATACCTAAAGTTTTATTATTTCCGATCGTTGTAATCTTTAGGTATATACCTAAAGTTCCTTCCTACTAACGAAACTTTTACTAACTTCTTATATATAGATAAGGTTCGTACCCGTATAAGCGTCGTAATAAATATAGCTACTACGAAGTACCTAGAAGCCTATCGCGACTAGTTTCCCCCTAACTAAGCGCCTAAGAAGCGAGATATTATCGAGAAGATATAAGCGAGCGACGAGGCATTTAATCGTAAAGTATCTATACGCTTAGCTATATCGACTCTTAGTCTACGCCTTAAGTACCGCCTACCGATTATCGTCTACCTACCGAATAGTCTTACGGCTTAGCTTACTAATACCGGTATATACTTCTACGATCTAGATAGTAACCGTTCTAAGTATATCTATATATATACGTTCTATTTACTCGGTATTAAGAAGAATTAGCGAGATAATTAGTTTACCGAGTCTATACCTATCCCTACGAACCTCGAGGCTCTAAAGAGTTAGTTAGCCTCCTAGAGCGGCGATAATAAACAAACATCGCGAAATCTAGTACTTACTACCTACTAAGTACTACCTAGATAGATCCTCGAGGTCGGATAGACCGTTAGGGTCTCTAAGAAGCGTACTATAGCTTATAACGAAGATAATAAGGACGCCGACGGCTAAGCGGGCGATATCTTAGACGACGAGGATAGAGGTACTACGCTTACCGACCTCTAGTAGGCGGAGCTTATAATATTAAACGTCCTACTTATCCTAGAAGACTCGTTCTCTCTTATCGCGGCCGACGAGGGTTATACGGTAGGCAACCCTAAGGTAAACTAGACCGACGTACTATATAAGTTACGTCCGTAGAATAGTATAGCTATTATCTCGGCTACGGTTATTCGTAACTATATATATAATATAGTATCGATTGTCCGCTTTAGTTAGCGCTAAGTTAAGAACCTCCTAGATTTAGGTTCTAGTATTAAGAAGAATAGCTTAGACGTCGAGGAATATAGACGTCTATCTTATAAGTTCGAGATACTCTACGACCGTAACTAGAGCAAGATTCTAGATACCCTATATAGGCTTACGGGCTACCCGAATCTCCTACTTAACCGGTACTACTTAGCCGCGCTCTATCCTAAAGCGATCTATAAGGCGATAGGTAGTACGGCTAATATCGGCTTCGTAATACTACTACTTCTAGGTCTAGTCTAAATCCGCCGTATTAAGGGCTAAATACTTATAGCGAATAGCGTCGACTATCGTATCGGCGCCGATATCCTACCTATATACTTCTATAATATCGAGATTCGTATAGACGATACTAGCTATACGATCTATAATATAGCCTATAGGTAGTTTACTAATACGGTAGAGACTAAGCGTCTCTATACTATAGACGAAGACGATAAGACCGGTTACGCTACTAGCCTACGCCGTTAGCTTATACTAACCTCTAATAACCCTATTAGCTCGGTTATACTAAGACGCCGCTTAGATACGAGTACTAAGCTTATTAACTTACTATAAGTTTTCTAAAACTTTAGGTATATACCTTTTTTAGCTACGGTTTAGGTATATACCTAAAGTTTCTATAATTTGGATATTGCTAACCTTTTATTATAGGACTAATAGCTCTATCGACCCTTTTATATATATTTATATATCGCTTAAGGGTAACCTCTAGACGCTACCGCCCTCCGATCGATTTAGCTACCTTAACTTCCTCTACTACCTATCGCCGAAGTATTATACCTTCTTAGAGATCTTCCGTAACGTCGTACTTATCTAGTTGCTAAAACTCGTAGTCTAGGCCTACGAACCTATCTCTCTTTTAATTATCGAGGCTATATACGGCCTACTCTAGATCGAATATATTGTAATCCGCGCTAGTATTAGCAATCGTAGCTACGTCTTAGCCGAGCGCGCTTTCCTAGACGACCCTAACGTTCGCGTTATAATTATATCGTCGCGTATAGGCGCCGAGTCTGCTAACTACTAGAAGGTAGCTCGCTATATAGTTATACTCGACGCCGTCTCGTTCTATATTAAGCTTTAAGCTAGCGGTCGACTTTACCGTATAGGCTAAGAATACCTAGTAACGGTCTATACCTTAAATATTAACGAAACTATCGATTAGGCCTTATAGTACAAATACGAAGTGCGGTTCCTTAAGTAGATTCGCTCTACCTATACTCTTAGCCTAGAAGATATAGAGGTTATTATACGAGACTATCTATTCTAAAATAATAATACTAAATAGCGCGAGAACGACGCCGCAAAGGCGCTAACTAGTCTCGTTCGAGAGTCTATCGAGACGCGTATCTATACAGTTATAGCTAACGCCCTACTACGTACTATATATAGCGTACGCTCCCCTCGTACTAACGTCTCTTAGTACGATATTAAGGATCCTATAGCGAAGAACCTATTACCTAACGAGACGCTATACCGTTTAGTATATAGTAGCGCGGTTGCCCGTAAGGTTATCGGATAGGTCTAGGAGAAGAGCAACCTAGACAACTACCCTAATCTCGTTAACGAGGACCTAGACCCCGCCGAAGTAGATAAGCTTAATATTAAGCTAGTCGCTAAGTACGTCGAGGACCGCTAGTACCTCTAGCGTAAGACTAGGCCCTTAGTTATCGACTAAGATAAGGTTAATAGACTCGTATAGTATTACGCCGACTAGCTTACGCGTATAGATGCCGCAAAGCTAGCGCACTTAAGTAGAACCGGTATATTCTACTATTAAAACTTTAGGCGTATACCTATTATTATACTCTTTAAATATATACCTAAAGTTTCTTCTAAATGTTTCTAAGTTAATACTAATAATAATTATAGATATCGTATCCTAGTTCTACCGCTAGGTCGACTCGCTATCTAACTATATCCTTAACGGCCTTACCTACGTAGTAGAGTAGGATAGTATAGTAGTCTCTCTATAGCTTCGATAAGAGAGACCTCCGTTCTCCCTAATATAGACTACCCCTCTTATAGAAGATAACGAAGAGTAGCTACCCTAGAAGCCTAACCTATTATCCCTCGGCGAGGAGGTTAAGAATAGTATTATTAATAGCAAGTAGAACGAATTAGTTGCCGCGGTAAACTAGAAACTAAACGCTATAAAGGCGACCGACCTAGCCCGCGCTAAGGTTCGAAAGAGTCTACGCGAGCTTTAGAGCCTTATTAGAGAGTAGGAGGACTACGAGGATTAACTAATAGTATTTAAGGAGCGCTAGGCGGAGAAGGTAGCCGTAGCGTAGAAGAAAGCTTATATATTACTACCGCCGCTAGATAGTCCTCTACTATCTCTATCGCTACCTCTACCTCCCCTATCCCTAGGTATAGTAAACGGCGATTTACTACTTCCTCTATCTCCGAGCCCGCGGCTAGCTACGGTTAACGATAATCTACTATATAATCCTTCGCTGTCTTTAAGTATTAACGATAATCTACTACGTAATCCTTCGCCGTCTTTAAGTAATAGCGAACTTACTAATCGCTTAGATATACTACCTACTCCTCTACCTACTCCCTTATCCGGACTCTTAGAGCCGACCGCTTAGGAGATCGCTACTACTATCTCGAATACTAGAGGTCTATATAACAAGTTTATTATTATAAACCTACCTAGTTCGCTACCTATACCTAATAGTACCCGGGCGGCTAGCGAGATAGCGTTTATAGCTAGATTCGATCGGTTAAGTATATAGGAGCGAGTTCGGGCGTACGATTACCTACGGGATCTATCGGGCGGTAGTTACTAGAAGTAAGGTAAGAACCTATTTAATAAGTAGTAGAGTATTCGGTAATATAGTTGTCGGTAATATAGTTAAAGCTAGTTCGTAGTAGTAGATATCTCTCCTCTCCTATATTATATATATATATATCTACTAGTTAGTAGCTTAGGGCGGAAATGCGTCTATAGTAATAAAAGTTTAGATATATACCTAAAGTCTCTTCCTATACTAACGTAGTATTAAAGTATCTATCTTAAAAAACATATATATTATCTATATCGGCGAAAGTTTAGATATATACTAAAAGTTTCTCCCTCTACTAATATAGTATTAAAGTATCTAATATATATATATAATAGCTAGTTAGTTAAAAAGTATCTATAGCTATATACGAATACGTTTAGTATATAGCTCGCGTTCGAGATATAGCTCGCTATCGCCTACGAGATATCGCGTTCGAGATATAGCGAGATATCGCGTTTAAGATATAGCTCGCTATCGCCTTCGAGATATCGCGTTCGAGATATCCGCTATCGCCTACGAGATATCGTATTCGAGATATCGCTCGCTATCGCGTTCGAGATATCGTATCCGAGATATCGTATTCGAGATATCGCTCGCTATCGTATTCGAGATATCGTATCCGAGATATCGTATTTAAGATATCGCTCGCTATCGCGTTCGAGATATCGCGTTCGAGATATCGCTCGCTATCGCGTTTAAGATATCGTATTTTAGATATCGCGTTCGAGATATCGCTCGCTATCGCCTTCGAGATATCGTATTCGAGATACGGCTCGCTATCGCAGTTCGAGATATCGTATTTTAGATATCGTATTTTAGATATCGTATTTAAGATAGGGCTACGCCTTCGAGATATTATATTCAAGATATAGCTCGCTATCGCCCTCTTCTATTATAGTAGCTATCTAGAAAGTACCGACAAGTCCTATAAGCTAGCTACTATACTATAAAGTAATATCGGATTTAAGTTACCTTAGTAGTAGGTCGCCTAGGTCGCCTAAGTCGCCTAGAATACCTAGTATACCTAGTATACCTAGTACGCCTAGGACGCC
>NW_006921546.1:0-55588 GCF_000340215.1 Pseudocercospora fijiensis CIRAD86
ACCCCTAACCCTAACCCTAACCCTAAACCCTAACCCTAACCCTAACCCTAACCCTAACCCTAACCCTAACCCTTAACCTTAACCCTAACCCTAACCCTAACCCTAACCCTAACCCTAACCCTAACCCTAACCCTAACCCTAACCCTAACCCTAACCCTAACCCTAACCCTAACCCTAACCCTAACCCTAACCCTAACCCTAACCCTAACCCTAACCCTAAACCCTAAACCCTAACCCTAAGCGAGAAAGTAGCGGCGGACGGTTAGACTATAGACTACTTTACCGGCTAGCGAAATAGTCGTATACGTCTACTAGTTTTCGCTAGCCGGTAAAATAGTCTACGGTATAATAGACTTATAGGGATTAAAGAGTTAGCGTAGAGGAGGTTAGCCTTCGGTCGGCGATAGTAGTAAAGAGAGGATAGGCGGTACGGAGACTAAGCTAGCGAAATAGTACCTCGTAAGTTAGCGTAGTAGAGGGGCGCTTAATACCGCGGTCTAGCTTATCGATACGCTTAGCGAAGCGATAGTAAGCGGCGCGGTATTCTACCTAGGAAATAGGAGTATATTATACCTCGACGTTAACGACTTACTACGAGGGAATATCGTCCCCTAAGGTTATAGTATAGTCGCGGATCTTAAGTTAGTTTCCTTTAGAGTATTAGAGGACGTAGAGGCTAAAGGTAAATATCGTTAGATATATCTAGTTATCGTCGTCGAGGGGCTTACGTAGGGCTTTAGGATTAAGTATTTAAAGGACGATATCGCGAAAGTATATAGCGCTAGTATAGACGCGGCGAGATAGTAGAGCTATACGATAGATTCGTAGGTCTTCGGGAATAGCGCTCTATTAGAGGCCGTAGTCGCGTTAGAAACAGCTATAGTATATAACGGTATCGGTAACGTCCGAAAATCTAAAGATAAGGTCGGTCCGATCTCGGGCGTCCTATAGTTTAAGGATACGACGGAATAGAAACTAAGTAAGTATAGCGAAGTCGTTAAGATCGGTAGCTAATAGAGTCGCTATAGTAAACACGGCTACTATATACGCGTTATTAAAGAGATTCTATATAGCGTCCGTTTAGAGTAAGAACTACGCTCGGAAGTAGTATACCTCGTTATATATAACGATAGACAGATACGCGGCGCGTAAGTTAGCGAGACGAAACGTATTATCGGATCGATACTTATCGTACAATTAAGTATTACAAGCAATTTAGAGTTCTCTAATAGTATTATTAGTATAGTCTCTACGCTCTATTCGATAATCGACTACCTCGAGATTTCGTAGTTATAATTTATCCTTCTACTAATATAGCTATAGCCGATCCTAAAACTAAGCTAGACGGTTATATCGCTTATAGTATACTAGGCCGGATATAAGTATCTCTTAAACAAAGGCCTCGCGAGTAGAGATAATAAGCGTACGAGTAGTCTATAGATCGCGGTCTAAAAGGGATACGATATATTCGATAAGTCCTAGGCCGTCGGATATATTTAAGTAATGCCGGATAATATAGATAGGATAGCGAGACTCGCCGTTAAGCGCGATAAGAGTAGCGACGTAGACATAGCGAGTATAGTTAGGATTAGGACTAAAGTACCGGTTATAGGTATCGCGCTAGGTATTAATCGTCGCGGCGGTCCTAATTTAGTAGATAGGAGTATAGTAGTAAGGCGTCGTATAAGTCTTATCTAGCTCGGTACGCAATTCGGCGATAGTCGACTTCTACGCGTTAATATCCTCTTTAAGAGAGCCTAGGCAAACACCGTCGGCTTCGTACTCTAGGTAATCGAGTATTCTACGCTAGAGCGTCTAGCGGCTACTAACGCCGAATCGCTAGTCGAGGAAAGTATTAACTACTATTATAAGTAGGTCGCGCGAGTCGTTATCGGGAATAGTCGGTATATTATAGAATAGGACGCAATAGCCGAAGATAGAGTCTAGTACGATACCTCGCTCTATATAGGCGTAGTCGAGTATAGCTACGACGATAGTTAGTAGGAGATAAGTATATATATAGACCGTTTTACTAGCTAGTAAATAGATATCTAGACGTATATTTACCGGCCGGCAAAATAATCTATATGTTAGGATTAACATTTCTTACCTTAATATACGATACGCTATTCTTCGATATACTCGGACTAAGCTACGGCGGCGTAGAGAATAGAGATAGTCTTACTAGTACCGGTATCGTCGGCGAGAATAGCGCCCTATATAGGTAATTTCTATATTTCGACGATCTATATAATAGCCTATAGTTACTATATCGTAAGATAGAGTCCGCGAAACGTAATACGGTATAGACATTTACTAACTTTATCGATCTCGCCGTCTAGGAGTATAGTAACGTCGATATTTATTGCCGTATAGGCTTCGTTAAATAATAGAGGCGTAGCCGTATACCTAGAGCGATAGTACTATAGGGTATCGAGTATACTAGCGTATAATATATACTAGGCGTCGGTAATAGGGAACGGGGCATTAGGCTAGGGCGCAAGCTATAGCTAGTTAGTATTAGCCTAGATAGTACTCTTACGCTTACTCGGGAGATATTTTATATTAGCGGGATTAATAGTATCCGAAGTCGAAAAAGTTATATCGATACCGTTACTAATATCTCGTAGGAAGGCTCGCTATAGTACCGGATCCTAATCGTTAATCTTATATACGTCGTACGTCTTATACTACTTATAAAGGACATTTGTTAGGTCGTCTATTATACGTATTATTCGCTAGTAGTTATAAGTGTTATCTACTCGGGTCGACCTAGCCTCGCCGAGAAAGGCCTTTTCGTCGTACGCGAATTTATATACGTCGCTAGGTATAAGAGGACTAATAACCGAAGAGGGTAGACGCCTAGATAGACGTAGAGGGCCTAGAGCTAGTACTTTAGGGTCGTCCGCTATATTTAACTTAGAAACGTCCTTAGGTATCGCCTAGGTAGTACTAATTCGATTATAGACTACTTTGCCGGCTAGAAAATAACGACGGACGGTAGAAGTAGTAGTAGTAGTAGTTAAAGTAGTAGTAGTAGTAGTAGATAGAAAAGTAGGGAAGATACGGAGGAAGAGAAATATAAATAGGTAGCGCGTAGGCGCTTAGACTAACGTACAGGCCGTAGGCGTATATGCGTTAAATAGTAACGCGGTCGACCTAACTAAAGGCTACGTAAAAGAGTTATCCCGAGCGACGTAGCTAATTTATATAAATAGGCCGGGATTGTATTTCGTTCGCCGCCTTAGTTAAGGCCGAGAAGTAAAGTCTACCGAAAACGGGGTAGTATACGATTAAACTTAATATAAGTAGGGTAGGAGGTAAGGTAAAGTAAAGTAGTATAAGGTATACTAGGCTAATAGATATAGAATATAGGCGCGTCTATTTTACTATACGGGATTGCGGTTAGTATTAGTAAAAAATAGCGGATAATAGAGGGCGAGGCGTTACGAGGACGCGATAATTTCCCGGTAGGCAACACTATTAGTAGCTAAGTGCCGTAGGCTAGCGTATTACGTAGCGTAAGACGAGTATTAAGGCGGGTTAGTCGAACGAAGATAGGGAATAGGGTACGTAGGAATTCGTAGATAGTATAGTTAAATATAGTTATTCGCGTAATATACGATATAATATACTATAGGACTAATAATATCTAAGCGTATCGTCTGTCTACTAAGAGGAATAAAGATACGCTAATAAGGAACTCGTACGTCGATCTCGCGGAGACTATATTAAAGCCCGGAACGCGCGAGTAGAGCCCTCTAGGATATTAATTAGTGCTTTATTTAGGCCTAGATAGACTATATCTTAGTAGATTGCGGTTTAAAAGTGCGACCGCGAATACGCTTAATCTCGTCGTTACTAAAGATATGCTCTAGTATAAGAGCCGTAGATAGACGAGTAGAGAGTAGATAGGGCAAGTCTAGCTTAAGATAATAGTAGGCGGGATCGATACGATATAGATAGTATACTAGACGCTAAGTCCTAGGCGCCGACGGCTAGTTCTATAAGCGTTTCTAGGCGATAGCGGAGATATCGGTTATAGTAGTAATATAAAATATAGCTAGGCGAGCGCGGCTATAAGAGTAATAGATAATCGCCTTTACGTCCGGATCGTCTTCGAAGGATCTATAAGCGACGGTACTCTAATATATAGATATATAGTCTAGGGTAACGTACGGGATCCGATATATACCTAGTAGTAGATAGAGCGCGTTATAGGCGAATAGGTCTACGTCGACGGTAAACCTAACTTTAGAAGACTATAGGATAATATATATATAGATAAGCGATAAGACTACTATAAACCGATAGGACGGGGCGACTAGTTATATAAGCTAGTAGACGCGATACTCTAGTATAGGAATAGATATAGTAACTTTAGGGTACCGCTAGATAGAGTCCTACGTATTCGCTAATAATCGAGTACTATATACTAGTTAGTCGGATAGTATATAGTTTCGTCGACTATAGACCGCTTTACTAGCTAGTAAAGGTAATAGATATCGCTAACCGTTTACTAGCCGGTAAAGTAGTCTATAGCGTAGCTAACTTATAGTAGAGTACTATCGAAGGAAGGATATACGTAGGGGCGGGATAAGAAATAAATACTACGGAATATATTATATATAGTCCTAACGAGCTTACGGCGTATAGCGGTATAATAGGGGCGAGCGCTCGCCTAGGATACGAATTAGACTAGGTCGATAAAGAGATTGCATATAATATTAAAGTATTCGTAGTAGCGATTATAGAAGATAGCTACGGCTTATTAATCTACGCGGGATCGGCCTAGCGTACTATCTATAGTATTATCGTCGGCGACCTTTACTATAGTAGTAATCGGAGGCGACGACGTATATAGTTTATAGTATATATACGGATATAGTAGTAGTATAACTATAGACTAATTTGCCGGACGGAAAAGTTACTAGGCGAGTAGAGTAGGCGGTAGTAGAAGTAGGTAGTAGGGTAGAAGAGAAGTCGAGGAGTAGAAGGAGATATAAATTAGCGTAGTATAGGCGCTCGGGCTAAGACTAGTAGACTAGCGGTTTACTTTACTAAGGCGCGTACAAAAAGGTCGTCCTAAGCGACGTAGCGAATTTATATAGCGAGGTCGGGATTGCGCTTCGTTCGCCGCTTTAGTCGAGGCCGAGAGGTAAAGTCTACCGAAACACGCTAGTATAGTATTAAACTTAATCTAAGTAAAGGGTATAAAGTCGGGTAACGACTAGCGTACTAAGCTAATAGATACCTAAGGCATAGTCGACCGTTCTACTAGCGGAGGTAATAGTAGATACGTATAGCTAGATAGGATACAAGGCAACTATAGCGGCTATAGGGACGATAGACTTTACTAGCTAGTAAAATAGTCGACAATTGCGGGAGATATCGGTACGTATAGTATAGGAAAGGATAAGATAGTAGATATATAAATTGAATTATTATATAAGGATAAGAGTAATAGAGAGCTAGATAGTATAGAACTATAGTAGTATAAGCTATAGTATAGTTTATAATACTACGTACGTCCGTATTAATCCGCCGTCGAGAGTATAGTATAATAGGTAACCTAGGGGCGTACGTAGGCTTCCCTATACCTAGTTCTATATAGAGTAACTAAATAAATACTAATTATCGTAATAGAGCTATATAGAGACGATTCCGACCTCAACTTCTACGGCTCTATCGCTAGTATACGAGGCTAATGTCTCTAAATATACCGAGTATAGTCCCTTTAAAATCTAGTATAGCCGATACTAACTAGGAAGATCGCGAGCTTACGTAGTCGGAGTTAGCGGAGCTTTTCGGAATAGCCGTCGAGGTCGAGCTAAGAGAAGCTTAATATTCGACCGTAGTAGTATTCGATCTCTTTATTAATTAAGTAGGCGTAGAAAAATAGCTAGCAGTTTTTATTAATATAGAGACGACGGAGTTCGGCCTTAAAGGGCGCGACGGCGGCACTATCGGTATAGTCTACTATAGCGATAATTAGACGTAGTAGGGAGCTTAGTAGGTAGTCGTAGCGTAGTATAGTACGGTAGCGTAGGATATACGTATAGGGCTATAGACTAGTTTACTAGCCGGAGGAATAGATAGATAAGTATAAGTCGCTAGTAGTAGAAGTAGATTATAAAGTAGAGAGAGTTAGCGGCCGAGAAGAGACCTATATTAGTACGTTAATAGCGCTCGGGGCAAGACCGGTAGACTAGTAGTTTACTCTACTAATATACGTATAAAAGAGTCCTCCTAGGCGACGTAGCTAATTTATATAGTACAGTCGGGACTACGCTTCGTTCGCCGCCTTAGTTAATACCGTAAAGTAAAGTCCGCCGAAACACGCTAATATACGGTTAAACTTAGCCTAAGTAAAGGGTAGACGTAAAGGCGATATCGAGCTACGTAGGCGCGGTAGCGGGTACCTAAGGCAATGCTAGCTATTTTACTAGATAGAATAATAGTTAGTATTATTAATTACGAGATTATAGGGCGCGTTAGTAGGTATAAGGCGGTCGGCGTAATAGTACGCAATAGTACCGGCCGTATTATTCGTTAATATATACGATAAGCTATAAGAGATATACTATATAGAAACGGGCGAGATAGGATAAAGGTAAGAGAGAGAGTCGAGTCTTCGACCGAGTATTATATACGCGAGATAGATATACGTATAGGATATAGTAATCTCCTATAATAGGTAGTTTAGGTAAGGATATATCTATTAGGGCGGATAGTAGCGTAGATATATAGATATAGTATAAGTTGCGCGCTATAGAAAAGGAAGGGGATATAACTAGTCTTTAAGTTTAATAGCGAGGCCGATTCCGTTTATAGGGGGGGATAGAGTTTCCCCTTAGCCGAGTAAGTATTAGATACGGTAGTATAGATCGTCTATACCGTATAGTAGTTATACGCGACAATCGGGTAGTTACGCTAGAAGCGATAATAAGTCTATCGTAGTTCCTATTATAGAGTATAACCGACGACTACTTTACGCTACTCGATATCGAATACGCCGTTCGCGAATAGGATCGTTAGCGCTTAGGCGGAGGCGTAAGAGAGTAAGAGAAGTTATTAGGGGAGATATATTACGAGAGGAGCGCCGCTATCTAGCGATATCTAATAATTATAAGATTACCTAGCGCTCTAGTACGAGTTCGCGGTAAGGATAGTAGGATAGATAATACTAGGGCGCGATGCGAGCGTCTAATAGGGGCGTATAGGCTACTAGATCGGATCTACGGGCATTAATTCCTATTATTCTAGGCGGCCGAATAGTTTATATATAGATAGGCGAAGCGGAGGGGATTTAGTATTATAAAAAGCAAGTGCGATATCGATATATTAGGTTAATAAACTCGTATAATATACTAGTACGGCGACGGTAGAGATAGAGAAGATACGTATCTATAGCGAGGGATTATAGAGATAATAGGGGCCGAGGGGAGGTACAAATAGATCCCGGGTAAGTAGATAATAGACTAATCTAATACGCGTTATAACTATAGCGAGAGCGACCGAGTAGACCTAGAGTAGTATAGTACGCGGGAGGCGTACTAGCGAATTAGGATACAGTTTATAATAATATATACCTAGGGTCGTTCGATAGAAGTATATAAAGCAGTAGCTAGGTTAGTATATCGGTGCGCGAGGTTGAATAAAAAACAAGCGGATAAGGTTATTAAGGATGTCTCGTAGCTACCGAAGATAAAGAAAATCAAACGGCCGGACTATTCGACCGCGGGCATAGAACTAAATATACTAAGATACGCGGGCTTTTATATATAACCGGAGACGGTAAAGGATAGGTTTAAGTACCTAGTCGTCGCTTATCCCGAGCTTTTAGAGCTATATACCGAGGGCGATAGGACGTTAATCGTAGATAATACATTCGTAAAACCGGATAGTAGTAGGCACCGTATATATCTAGTAGGCTTTGTTATCGATAGGACAGCGGTTACAATAGCGGTAATACGAATAGACTACCCGACCGTAAATAGGTATTATCTAGCCGCGTAGTATATAAAGTTAATACTACTAGATACGTATCTAGACGATCCGCTATTAATACTCTATACGACGACGACAACATTAATTAAGAGCGTATAGTAGGAGTACTTTCCCGACGCGATCCTATACTAGGCGAAATAGTACCTAGACTACTTATTAATAGTAAATAGCATCTAATTACTACGCTAAGTAGTAGGGCTACCTATATAATAGGATTTAGTAGATCTTACTATTAAGGTAATTCCGGTTCTAGAGGCGGCATACCGTAAGCTACTAGACGCATATAGTATAGCTAACCTCGATAAAGCATTAGGGGAGGTAAAGGAGGTCCTAGAACTTAAGTTTAGGGATAAAGATTTAATCGACTATATTCGCGACGAGTATATACCTTTGTTATTAGACGGGATATCTAACGCTAATCGAATAGTAAGTATAGTGTAGAAGGAAGGCTAGAGAATACGAGACAGTATACGTATCGGAGTAGCCGCATAGCTCGAGGCTACGCGGGGCGGTATCTCGGAAATGCTAGAGACGATAGATCTATTCTAGGCGGGGCAACTATAATATATCGATAGGCTAGAGTATATATAAGCCTATACTAAGCATAGTATACGTAATACATTCGATATATATATACTACCGTCTCTAAGTAGATATAGTAGTTAAGTAATATAGACCGCCTCGTATTTCCCTAACCCGTTAAACTATAGGATAATAAATGCGACTATATAAGAGTGCTAACCGTTTTGCCGGCTAGGAAAATAGACAATAGCCCGGCAGTTTGCTAGGCAGCAAAATAGTTAGCATTATACTATTAATGATTTACTATATAATATACGGTAGTAGGAGGAGGTAACCTATAAAACCTACCCTAGAAAACGCCGTTAGTATACGGAGCGTAATACGTAAGTAAGCTAGACCCGAGGGTTAGTAACGATTAGGGTAAATCTTAGTAGCGGTAAGGTTACTAATTTGCTCGGACTATCTCGGTTATAGTAGGTTTATATTCGGGTAGATAAATAATAAAAGATATCGTTAGATTAGGGCGTTATTATCTAATCGATCGGGGGAGAAATTAGTTTTCGAGAATTGTAGTCGTTCGAAAATATACTATAATTTCGGACGTATATCCCGGGTAGACGAACTAACCGCTATCTATTCTACGATATTACGAGTTAACAATTTTAAGAACCGAATACTAACCGAGTTAATCGTAGTATTTTATTGCGTATATAATAACTATATATAAACTAGTATATAGCCTAACAAGTCCGTATACGGGTCCGTTAGTATTATAACGTAAGGATATATCGGATTACCTTAACAATAGCCGGATTAGATAATAGTAGACTACTAGGTAAGCAAGAATATACTAGACTAAGATAGCTAAGGCTGCGATAACGGTATAGATAGTATACCGGACGTCCTAACAGACGATATACGATAAAAGCTAGTCGGCGAGGTATAATAGTCGAGCTATATCTAGGGATAGATAGCGTAATTAGGGTTCGAGCCTTAGTAGCGTTACTATACTACGACCTATAGCTAGTAGACGCATCTACTATAACCGCAATTACAATACGAGAGTGCTAACTATTTTACTAGCTAGTAAAAGTAATATAGATAATATAGTTTACTACTTAGTAAACCGGTTCGTATCTAATCGTCGTTTAGTAGATTAGCCCTAGGTTATATAACGCCTAAGTCTCGTACGATAGAAGTACTAGATATAGAAATTCGGGTAGTACTATAACTATATACATTTACCTCCTATATATAGCTAGCGATGTTTAGCGGCACTACGGCGTAGTATCGACTATACTATATATATAAGTAGGTTAACGTATAAGATCTCTATAAATAGCTTATATCTAATAATACTCGATCTAGCCGACTCCTTTACCGATAGGTTCTAGTATTTTAATATAGGTATCGCGAGATAGGGAAAAACCGGTAGATTATCTAGCAAGTATACCTACGTTAAGTTATACGGGGTATAATCCGACTTAACCGAGTATGTCCTCTACTAGCGAGATCTAACCTAACTACTAGAGGAGGCCTATAGTTAGTGCGATAGTATAGAAACTAAGCTAGTACGTCGATCGGTCGGGGTATTAGCGCACTCGCTAGGATAATAGATATAAAGCAGATACCGGTAGTAAGAAATAACCCGGGTAAGTAGCACTTTATTAGCTGCCGTCGATAGTATATATAAATACGAGGCGAGAGAGCTATAGTATTAGCGCTCGACCCCTAAGTAATAGCAAGGGCTAAAGGGAATATAAGAGATTACGATAGATAATATACGACGACGTACGAGGAGATATTAAATTAAACCTAACTTATATACGCGGATTTCAAATACGACGCCTAGATCGAAATACGGTATAGTATAACCGCGCTATTCGAGTATACTAGAGAGAGTACGTAGGCGAACAGCATATTACAAAAGAAATAGTATACGATAAGTAGAGGCGGACGCGTAGGTATAAGCGATACGGTAAAATTTAATCGAGTTTGCGTATAGTTCTAGTAGGACGTAAGGTAGGATCGGCTACAATAATAGATAAAGTAGCGATACGGTAGGTAGTCTAATATATATAGTAAGGAAAGATATAAGAGGACGTCGGTTCTAGAGGTTGTCCGTATCCTACCTTTATCTAATTTCGCCTACTAAACTACTCGAGCACGTCGCTATTCCGAAACTTCTCTCTACGGCTAGCCGTCGCGCAGATACGAGTAAGACTACCGAGATAGCCGACTACTAAATGTTAGCGAGTTATACCGAGCCGGCGCTAGCGACTAGTAATATAGCCGAGTATTACGATAGAATATTAATACGACGATAGTTATACGAGCGACCGCTACTACTTCTATAGTATAACTAGGCGAGCTTCTCGGCGGAGGAGAAATAGTTATATTACGTAGAATATATAGCGTTTTCATTTATATAGGAAATATACTATTATAGGATAGAAATAGGGGAATAGCGACTAGATAAGTTAGCGACGTAGGCGCGGGTTAATAGGCCTAGCGATTAGGTAGATAGTATACCGGTAGGTAGTAATATAATAGTAGGTAAGGGTATAATAGAAGTTAACGAGAGAGTAATAGGTAGATTAAGTAAGGGTATAATAGAGGTTAATAGGAGAGGAATAGGCGGACTAGGCGAAGGCTACGATAAATAAAAGGTAAGCGGGAGGAGGAGCGTAGAGGAAGATTTGTCGGCCGGCTAGGTAGTATATAGGCGAATAATAAATAAGGAGTAGCTAAGTATAGAGGTGCTAGAGGAACAGATCGTAGAGATAGTAGTAGAGATAACAAGTCTACGGGCGGAAATACTCCGACAAAGGGCGACGATACTATTAGTATATTGTCGTCGGCAGGTTAATATACGACGTAAGCGAAAGGCGACGAGGAGGCGGTTAGGATAAGGATAGAGAGAGTAGAATATATCGAGTAATAGTAGTTCGGTTTATAGATAGTTTATATTTTAGATCTCGACTAACTACGCTCTATCTATATTTAACTTAAACGGTCTAGCGATATAGGTAAATGCTAGCTATAACTGTTTAGTTACATACTCTACTTCTAACGTCGGTAGATATCTTATACTATAGCGTACGAGCGTAGCGACGCTATAGCGTTATTAATTTAATAAGGATACTAGTATAATAATGTCGTTAGTAGATTAGAGACTATTACTCCCGCCTAACTACCGAGTTAATATAGCGATAATATAGCTATATACCGACTATTTCGCTAGACAGAAAAGTAAATAGTACGACCGGTATATTATTGTTTTTTTTTCCGGCCGGCGAAATAGTTAGCGTCTAGAATTCCTACTCTATATAGTTATTAGCGGGTACCGGATCTAGTTTAACGTTCCTAGCTAGAACGTGCTCGATAGCGATAGCGTAGAGACGAACACCTTAGATAGCCTTTTCTCTATCCTATATAGTACTCTAAGTTATCTACTAGAGGTATTCCTCTAGCGTTTTAAATTAGTGCTAGAATTTATCCCGGATTTAAGTAGGACCTATCTATAGCGACTAGAATACGCCGATAGCGACTAGCTATATAACGTCTAGCCGTTAACAACTCCGTATTTAGTTACTATATTCCTAGTATATAGTAAAAGGGAAATAGTAGTAGAAGTAGGTATAGTACCTCTCGATCGGCTTAGTCTAGAGCGCTTGCCTCTTCTTCGTAACTACAAAGTTAGCGCGTAAGTATTAAGAGAATTTGTATATAGGGAGGTAGGGATTAACGAAGCGGCAGATAGTACATAGTTGTTAGATAACGGCGAGGTTGCGGTCGAACTGCATTATACTACTAGCTTCGTTTTGCTAGATACGCTAGAAATAGGCGGTCTACCGACGGATCGCCTAAGCCTACGGCATTTCGGGCTAGGTTAGAGGCAGTACTAGTCGGTATATACATTGTTAGTAGAGCTCGTTACTATCGTCTAAGTTAGATATATACGTTAAGCGGAATTAGGGACTATCGAGGTAATTAGATATAATTAGACGCAAACATTTACCTACGCGAGTATATTGCTATATAGCTTGCCTCTCGCGCTACTATATATAGCTAACGTTATCTACGTAAGGGTATTAATCGAAGCTAAGCTTACTCTAGTCGACCGTTACTAGTATAGTTAGTTCGGTTAGTAGTAGGAGGTAAGATAGTACTAGCTTTCTATCTCGCCTAGCGCGACCGGACTATTATACGAATAATATTAGTAAGGGTAGGAGGCCGACGTAGACAATAACCCGAATACGTAGTACGTCGAATCCTTCGCCGAGCGTAGAAATAGCGATAAGAAATAGATTGTCGGTACTATTAAGCTAGGCGTCGAGTAGCTATTCTTTCTCGCTAGTAGTTCTACTAGCGGCGGTAAAGTATAGGCAATTAATTTCCCTCGCTAGCTACTCGGCGTAGTCGAGACTATATACGAATACTAGAACGCGATCGCTAGGTACGAATATACTCGCCCTAGGTTGCTTCCTAATAAGTCGTACGGCTATAAGTAGTAACTATACCTACTAGTATAAGGAAACACGATATATAATATTAGCGCGATTAGTACTCCGCCGTACCGTTATAGGCTAGGCGATAACGTTACGCTATAGGAATTTAGGTTCTATTAATAGTAGTAGAGTAGTAGTTAGGTAGACGACCTAGGCACTAATCGACCCGAGATAGCTAAATTAGCGAAAGATAGAGCGGTACGGCAACGCGGTTACGGTTAAATAGTACTCGTCGACGAAGATACGATCGAGCTAGTTCTAGACCCTAAGACGCCGTATATATATAATAAATTAGGTAGAGTAGGCGGCCTTAGCGCTAACTAGGATAAGGGAAGCGGGGCGCTCTATTCCTAGTTACTATACTACGTAGGACACTTTAGTAGCTTTAAGTCGGGTAAGTATATTAACTCGTAGAGTAACTAGAGGAAGGATAAGTACGGTAGTCCGCGTACCTTTTATATAGTAAGGAACTATAAAGAGGAGACTCTTACCGGCGCTAGTACCGAGGATAACGAGTAGTCGGGCCTCGAGGGAGAGGATCTATCGTATAGCAGTCGCTTAACCCTCGCTCTTCTACTATAGCCGCGGGTTTTATATAATTTCGCGCGCGTACTATAGGGCTTTATCGAGGGTAAAGACGGGGGCGAGACTACTATTCTCGAGTGCTAAGAGGTTGCTAATAGAGCTACCTAGCGACGGCTAGGTCCCCTAGTAGCGAGTAATAGCGGTAGGAAGCTAGAGGAAGTTCGACTAGATACGAGACGCGCGGTACCCGCCTTAGATTAAGCTATCCTATAAGTTAGACGACGTAGCGAATAGATTAGCGTTAGTATATAAAATGTTAGCGGTATAGAGACTATAGTTGCGCTACCTAGCTATAGCTACCTCTATATCGTCGACCTCGTCGTCTTCGTCGTCCGCGTCCGATTAATCGAAGCCTACGAACTTACTAAAGAATTTCTTAACGATAGCGACGGAGAAGTAACGCTACTCGCTAATACCGAAGGCAGGCAGGCTAGCGGCTATAGTCTATCGACGAAGGTATCGGGTTATAGTATTATCCGACTAGACGAGGTTGTCCTTAGACTAGAGAAAAGGACTAAGTACCTACCTAGGGTTAGATTAATACTAGTAGAGCTCGCGAAATAGTTAAATATATATAAGGTAATCGATAAGTAGGCGGCCGAGCTTAAATAGGAAGCGGACGTTTTATTTATTGTTTAGCTTCTAGCGGAGCTTAGTATAGGTTAGGTAAATTATAACGTATCTATCTCGGATAGTAATAGAGCGGACCGACTAAGTATTACGCTATATCGCCGAGAAGAATTCGGGTTCGCAGGCGGGCTAACCGCTACTAATAAATATAAGGACGCTAAGTAGCTAAAGGAACTCTTAGACGTAATACTTATATACGCCGACTACCGAGCTAAGGCGGAGTATATCTAAACCGGCCTCTAAGTATAAATACAATAGAGCCGGATTACTAGCGATAGCGTTAATAACGAACGTCCGAGCTAGGTTAACGATAGTAGTATTGCGCTTATCCTAGAGGAAGCTAAAGTAGACAGTAGTTTCTTCGAGGCAGTTATAAAGGTCGGTAAGGGGGATAGAGTTATATAGGAGTCCGAAAAGGAGGTCGTACCGTAGGATCTTATACGCCTATCGATAGTAATACTCGAGTAGGGTAGTTAGGTCTATAACTCGTAGTACGACGTCCCTAAATTAAACGGATTTACCGTCGGCGGCCTAGATAGCCTAATTAGTCGATATATAGTTACTAGTAAAGGCGAAGAGGGCACTACGCTAGCGGACAATTTCTTAGATAGCGGTCTCTTACGTAAAGAGTAACTCTATCTTATACTTAATAGCCTTTAAAACTTCGTCGTCGTAGTCGAAGCCCTAGTTATAACGCCGGGAGTAGTTAAATACGAGGAGTTGCCCTATCTAAATAATAGTAGAGAGATAGTAATTAAAGTCGTTCGGCTCCTACTATATACCTAAATACGGTTATACTATATAAAGGGCGAGGTAGCTAAGGAGCGGGAAGTAGAACCGACGACTACTAATTAGGTACTAGAATAGAGAGAGTAATAACTAGGAAATAAGAGGATATAGTTCTAGTTCTTCCGTCTCGGTAATATCGCTTCGGACGCAGTCGCTAAGTTTATTCTAGAGTTCGCGCTATTCGTCGGTCGGCGTTACTTAAGCGGGGCTATAGTCGACTTTTTCGTCGACTTTATCGCTTACTTAACTAGCGACTTCGGCGTCGACGTCGTCGTTAAGTTTATCGGTAGGCGATATTATAAAAGAGAAAAATAGAACTTTAGGGGAGATATAACGAATAAAATATACTAGCGTATATAGTATAGCGTCGGCGTATTTAAGTTCGCTTAAGCGGGTCTTATAGCGCCGAAAGCGAAAATATTTATAATAGTCGGACTTCTATATTATATTATAAAAGTTAGCGAGGGCTTACTTGCGGGAATTAGTAAGGTTAAAATAGAGGCTACTTTCGCTATAATGCCTTATTGTATAAGAGAACGCTCGGCGAGCGATAGCGATAACTTCTATAGTATAGGGCTTATTATCTTCTTTAGGGAGGCGGATAGCGGCCTATATTTCGTCTTTATAGAGTAAGACGACGTAAAGGTCGATAAAGAGTTACTAAATCTAAAGGGGGAGGGTAGATACGTAGGCTAAGCTATTATAAACGACATTTCGATCCTCGTCTAGTTTCTCCTAGATATCGGCCTAGGCTTTAATTAGGGCAGACGCAAACTAGTCGTTATACGATAAGGAGGGAATAGGCACTATACGAGCGCGACGACAGACCTAGAATAGGCGATTCTATCCGGGTTCGTACCTAGCTTTAGGGTAGAAGAATTGCTATACGTAGACATTGCTCTCCTATAGGCGATTAGGTATCTCTTATAGGCGGGCTTTTCTACTACCGCCCCGAGTCTAGGTATTAGTCTACTTATATCGCGTTTTATAATACTCTTATATCGAGGCACGCGAGTAAAAGACAGCTATATATTGTTCGCCCTATTCGTCGATAGTAGTATATCGGAAACAATCGAAGTAGAGCGGGAACTCCGGGGCTTAATTATCGGTTAGCTAGGGCTAAATCACCTAGTCGGGTATTATAGCAATATCGGGGAGCGGCTTAAATTCTTCGATAAGAAGGCGACGGATAGTAATAGGAATAGTATATCGGTATTAGCGGCTAAGGTAAGCGTAAAAATAGTAAGGGGGCACGGCGTATCGGTAAGTTACGTACTTAATAATACGATATTAAGGAAGATAATAGAAGTAATCCTCGAAACGGTATCTTTCCGGTATGTAGGTCCCTAGGTATTAGGAGTAGTTCTTATAACCCTAATAATCTCGATCGTAATAATATATTAATCGCGAGAGCGCGTTAATAGACGTATATCTATCGCCTCCTTTATAGACTAAAGTAGTTAAGGCGCGGATTGTCTAACCTAAACCTTAATAGTATCTCTATATAGGCCGTATCTACTATAAATAGTGTATAGGAAGATAATAAGGCGAAGGTCGTATAGAATATAACTTAGTATAGCGTAGGTATAAACTAGTTAGAAATCCGGGCAGGCGGTTAGAATAGATAGTATATAGCTACGAGCTAATCCGCCTCGAGATAGTAGGGAGCTATATACGTATAGGTTACGGGCTTCTAAGCGAGGCGGTCGTAAGATTAAGTAAAAGGTGCAAGATGCAGACTACTTTACTAGCTAGAAAACGGGTAGATCTTTCGCTATATAGCAAACTAGTTAGCATTTATATATATTAGGTATAGGGACGGTACGTAGTAGGAACGGAGTAATTAAAGTTTATATATATAGTAGCCGGCCTAACGTAGCGAGACGCTCTCTAATATTCGGTAGTAAAGCATAGGTAAAGTCTATCTACTATTTGCGGCAGTAGGTATAGTAGGCTTCTATCCCTTCTCTACGGCTAAGCCGGCGACATTGTAAACGGAGCTCTAATCTATCGCATATATTAAGAAAATTAGAAGCCGTATCTCTATCTACGTTAAGAGGATTGTCCTAGGTACCTTTCCCTCCTTCGTCGTCTAATACTAGCATATCGGGTTCTACGCTATCGTCTTCTAGCTATAAATCTAGTACTAGTATATTACTACCCGCTTTAACCCTAGGTTTCCTTAGATGTTTTTTACGTAAGGCGCGTAATAGGTGTTTTTTCGGCGCTAGTAAATTGCGCCCCGTCTTAAAGCCTTAGAGAACGATATAGTCTTTAGGAATGTTAGGTAGGTAGGCCTACATCGTACGTTCCTTGCTAGGTTTCGGTTTATAAGCGTCTCTTATAGCGGTAATATTACTACCGGTAATAAAATCGTAAAGAGCGCTCTTCCTCTTATTAACGCGACTGTTCTAGGCTTCCGCGAGCCTCTTCTGTTTACCTTATATCTAGAAGCGATAGGCTTCTTCGAGACTAAGTCTAATCCGAGTAGTAGCTACAATATCGGCGAGAATGCGTTTAGGTACTAAAAGTAGAGCGCTAAACGGAAGCCGGACAAGCTCCGAGGCTTAAGTAAACTAATCTTCGCCCTAGGCGGCTTCGATAATACGGTTACTTACTCGGCGGGAGGCGTCTATAGATGTTCCGAGGACGACGGCGCAATAGATTAGGCCGTACTAGTCGAGGCTTCGAACGAAGGCTTAGGATATACGGAGTGAAGGATTAGTACTAGTCTCCTAGATCTTGTACTATAGAGCGTACCGCTAGAGTATAGTCGCCCTAACCGAGTTACTCTCGATAGAATTACCGATCTGTTCGAACATACGCCTAAGTGTGTCTACCTTCGTAGTTCTAGGTTCGTTAGGTCCGCGTAGGACTTTAAGAGCTATTGCGTTCTCGTCGGTTAGTTTCTATACTACGAGGAAATCTTTATACTACGCGGGGGTAATAAAATCAAGTCGGGTCGAGACATCTCTATTAAACGCGCGTTATACTTATAAAGAAGAAACCTATACTTGTATACAATAAAGGGGCTAGTAATCTACTATAATAGTAAGGTAATAGTATAAAGTAACAAGCTGCTAATAAAAAGAATAGATTGTCTAGTAGCTATATTTACGCTAGGATGGATTAGCGAGACTTAGGACGCGAAGGTGGATTGTCTAAACTTTGCGTAGGAGCGACGTAAAGGGAGTCGTATATAAACAATACGTAGGCATATAACCGACTCTTAGGGGCAACGAGAAGAAACGGCTACGGGCGAATTCTACGGCCGTAGGCGAGGTCTACTAATAGAAAGCAAACGTTTTGGTGCAAACATTCTAATGTCCCTATTTAGTGTTTAGAGGACGCACGGCCGCGCCTACGCTATATACTCGAACATTGTAACACTAGAATGTTTAGCTCTAGGATCTAGCTAGGTAGGGTAGTATTACTAGTATAATACTCCTAGGTTATAGTATAATACGTAGTTATACGTAGAAGTAAGCGTTTCTGTCGCTAGTTATAGCTGATTAGCTCGCGACCCTAGTCGTGTCGCCGGTTATAGCTAATTAGCTAGACCCCTGCCCCCCTACCGGACGCCTATCTCTAACCCTATAGCTAGGTAGGGTAGGTAGGGTAACCCTATAGCTAGGTAGGGTAAACTAAGTACTAAATATAGAAATAGACTACTTAGAATCTTAGTATTACTAGTATAATACTCCTAGGTTATAGTATAATACGTATAAATAAAAATATCGCCTTCGAAACTCTTTACTTTATTACTTAGAGATTTTATTTAAATTACTTAGATACCCTAGCTAATTTATATATAAACTAAGTGCTAAATATAGTAATATGCTACTTAGAAACTTAGTATTACTAGTATAATACTCCTAGGTTATAGTATAATACGTAGAAATAAAAATCTCGTCTTCGAAACCCTTTAC
The DNA here is from genome assembly GCF_000340215.1 of Pseudocercospora fijiensis CIRAD86. Lineage (NCBI taxonomy): Eukaryota > Fungi > Ascomycota > Dothideomycetes > Mycosphaerellales > Mycosphaerellaceae > Pseudocercospora > Pseudocercospora fijiensis. The sequence continues at coordinate 18,977 of NW_006921546.1, forward strand.
TTTATTACTTAGAGATTTTATTTAAATTACTTAGACTCCCTAGCTAATTTATATATAAACTAAGTACTAAATATAGTAATAGGCTACTTAGAAACTTAGTATTACTAGTATAATACTCCTAGGTTATAGTATAATACGTAGTTATACGTAGAAGTAAGCGTTTCTGTCGCTAGTTATAGCTAATTAGCTCGCGACCCTAGTCGTGTCGCCGGTTATAGCTAATTGGCTAGACCCCTGCCCCCCTACCGGACGCCTATCCCTAACCCTATAGCTAGGTAGGGTAGTATTACTAGTATAATACTCCTAGGTTATAGTATAATACGTAGTTATACGTAGAAGTAAGCGTTTCTATCGCTAGTTATAGCTGATTAGCTCGCGACCCTAGTCGTGTCGCCGGTTATAGCTAATTAGCTAGACCCCTGCCCCCCTACCGGACGCCTATCCCTAACCCTATAGCTACGTAGGGTAGGGTAGCTACGTAGGGTAGAGATTTTATTTAAATTACTTAGACACCCTAGCTAATTTATATATAAACTAAGTACTAAATATAGTAATAGACTACTTAGAACCTAAGTATTACTAGTATAATACTCCTAGGTTATAGTATAATACGTAGAAATAAAAATCTCGCTTTCGAAACTATTTACTTTATTACTTAGAGATTTTATTTAAATTACTTAGACACCCTAGCTAATTTATATATAAACTAAGTACTAAATATAGTAATAGACTACTTAGATACTTAGTATTACTAGTATAATACTCCTAGGTTATAGTATAATACGTAGAAATAAAAATCTCGTCTTTGAAACCCTTTATATTATTACTTAGAGATTTTATTTAAATTACTTAGATACCCTAGCTAATTTATATATAAACTAAGTACTAAATATAGTAATAGGGTGCTTAGAAACTTAGTATTACTAGTATAATACTCCTAGGTTATAGTATAATACGTAGTTATACGTAGAAGTAAGCGTTTCTATCGCTAGTTATACCTAATTAGCTCGCGACCCTTGTCGTATCGCCGGTTATAGCTAATTAGCTAGACCCCTGCCCTCCTACCGGATGCCTATCCCTAACCCTATAGCTACGTAGGGTAGTTATACCTAATTAGCTCGCAGCCTTTATCGTATCGCCGGTTATAGCTAATTAGCTAGACCCCTACCCTCCTACCGGACGCCTATCCCTAACCCTATAGCTACGTAGGGTATAGCTACGTAGGGTAGTAATAGGCTACTTAGAAACTTAGTATTACTAGTAGAATACTCCTAGGTTATAGTATAATACGTAGAAATAAAAATCTCGTCTTCGAAACCCTTATATTATTACCTAGAGATTTATTTAAATTACTTAGATACCCTAGCTAATTTATATATAAACTAAGTACTAAATATAGTAATAGGGTACTTAGAAACTTAGTATTACTAGTATAATACTCCTAGGTTATAGTATAATACGTAGTTATACGTAGAAGTAAGCGTTTCTATCGCTAGTTATACCTAATTAGCTCGCGGCCCTTGTCGTATCGCCGGTTATAGCTAATTAGCTAGACCCCTACCCCCCTACCGGACGCCTATCCCTAACCCTATAGCTACGTAGGGTAGGGTAGCTACGTAGGGTAGAGATTTTATTTAAATTACTTAGACACCCTAGCTAATTTATATATAAACTAAGTACTAAATATAGTAATAGACTACTTAGAACCTAAGTATTACTAGTATAATACTCCTAGGTTATAGTATAATACGTAGAAATAAAAATCTCGCTTTCGAAACTATTTACTTTATTACTTAGAGATTTTATTTAAATTACTTAGACACCCTAGCTAATTTATATATAAACTAAGTACTAAATATAGTAATAGACTACTTAGATACTTAGTATTACTAGTATAATACTCCTAGGTTATAGTATAATACGTAGAAATAAAAATCTCGTCTTTGAAACCCTTTATATTATTACTTAGAGATTTTATTTAAATTACTTAGATACCCTAGCTAATTTATATATAAACTAAGTACTAAATATAGTAATAGGGTGCTTAGAAACTTAGTATTACTAGTATAATACTCCTAGGTTATAGTATAATACGTAGTTATACGTAGAAGTAAGCGTTTCTATCGCTAGTTATACCTAATTAGCTCGCGGCCCTTGTCGTATCGCCGGTTATAGCTAATTAGCTAGACCCCTACCCCCCTACCGGACGCCTATCCCTAACCCTATAGCTACGTAGGGTAGATTAAATTATCTACGAGAATATATCCTTATCGATAGTATTAAAGTCTACGAAGCCGTCGCTATCGTTATCGTAGTCTAGCGAGTCCGTTTTATAGTCTACGATATCGTTAGAAGGAAGCTCTATTTATAATAAAGGTAATAGTCTTAATAGTAACGAAGCGGTTATCGTTACTTATAGAGCCTAGATACTAGACTAGATAGTATTAATTTAACGTACTATCTTTAGCTTAACGTCTCTTACTATAGCGCTTATTACGACGGATAAGTCGCTTATATCTCTCGTATAGCTAGTAGAACTTAGTATACTCGGCGCCTCGCTAGCGGCGCTAATAATAAAGACACTTAAAGACTCTAATAGCGAGCTAATTCTACGTCTTAAGCTACGGCCCTTAGCGAGTATTCTTAGAGTATCGAATATAGGCGATAGTACCTCTTTTAGTATAGCTCCTTATACCTATAATCTACGCTAGAGCCGTTTAGACTCGAAGTCTAAACGACGACGCTTAGTAAGCTAAGTAGTATTACTATCGACCGTAGATAGCGTCGATAAGTCGATAACTTCTACTCGTTAAATAGGCATTATTAGAATAGCTAGATTTAATACTACTAGAGCCGCTACTAGAGCCGCTACTAGAGGCGTTACTACTAGAGCTAGAGCCGGAGCCTAACTACTATTACTACGCTATAAGAGTATCGATAGTATAGTATTATATATATTCTTAGCCGGACTATTAAATGCCTTTAATTCCTTCGCATTTAAAACCTTCTCGCGCTATACTTTTTCTAGTCGAAATAGTATCTCTATAGCCTTATCGAGAAGCTAGTCTTAAAGGGTCTCTATAACGACAACTCCGGAAGCTCCTTTAAGAGGCCTTCTAGTAATTACTCGGCGCTTAATTATTATACGATAAGCTCTTACTAGATCGCTAATAAGAGGCTCGTCGGTTAGCTAAGTAGTAGTAATAATAGACTTAAAGCTAGTATTCTAGTTACGCACTTTGCTAGTTACTCGCTTATAAGCTATAGTAGCGCTAACTTTAGTAAGAGTAATCTTACTAGCCGCCGAGATATAGCTATTACTATTAAGTCGAGTATTACTATATTCCTTAGTAATAGTAGTAGCAATAAGATCGTCTTAAGAAGGTCTAGTATTAACTAAAGTTTAACTATTAGTCTAACTATCAATTTAAGTGCTACTTAGCGTAGAAATAGGCTCCTTAATCGGCGTAGATATTAGCGTAGTTATAGGCTACTAGATAGGCTCTTCGACTAGCGTAGAAACGACTATTATATTTACTTTATAGACCTAATTAGCTACTAAGCGATAGGTTGTTAGACTATTAAGTAATATAGTTAGACTATATAGTATAGGCTAACTATAATAGTCGCGGAATATAGCTAGTAGCGTATAGAAGGAAGGACCTAAGCAAGGGTATAGATCGCTCTATAAGAGGCTATAGTTTAGGTCGAGAAGTGCGGTAATAGATAGTAGGGCAGGTCTTAGGGTAATAGGAACGGCTATAATACTAAGAAGCTTTAAATAGGAGGTATTTACTAACAAATCTAAGCTTCCGAGTACTCTACGTATTCTCGGAAGCCTAAATATATACCTCCCTCGAGGTACGGACCTAGTTCTAATTATAACGCTCTCCCCCGAGATCTCCGTAACTCCTCCTATAACGGCTCTTAGAGTAATTATATATAGGCTACTAGACCTATATAACCCTTAGTAGCCGTCCGGCGACCTTTATATACCTCTTAATAAACTCTCCGCTATTATATATACGAGTAGGGGGTATATAGTAGCTCGTATATAATAGGTACTATACTAGAGGTAGAGGAATTTAATAGAAGCCGAGGGTAGGGTTTAAGCTACTACGCTAAGCGCTTAGCATACTCCTTTACTTAACTATTAACGGCCTAGCGTAGGGTCTAATTAGCGTATTTGCGATTGTATAAGCGTATACGGTTAACTATACGAGCTCGTATAGTTACCCGTGCTTTTATTTACTTAATCCTTTACGTACGGATAACTATACGGAGTTTATTTATATATTAAGGCGCTAGTGCGTACTACTACCGCGTATACGGTACGTAACTACTATTTAAAACCTTCTACTAAAGGTGCCTAATATATAATTAGAATACTTAGCGAGCTTATTATTATATTATAACAAATAGAGCTAATAATACGTTATATAGTCGGTACTCCGGCTTTAGCCGACGCCGCCTCGCGGTAGTCGCCCTCTCTATCTAAGTATTTAGCTAGGGCCGTTCTAGCTAAATATATCTACGTAATACTTTAGCTTAATAGCGCTATAACTACGCGACCCCGACAGCCCTAACGAGTTCCTAATAATATTAGAATAGAGATTATCGTATTAAGTTATATATATCGAGTATAGCTCTAGCGAATACGTAGAAAGCCCTACGTCTAGAGTAATATTAGGCGATATAGATACGATATACTAGGCGGTAGACGAGGACTAGTAGGTAGTAAATACGTTTATAGTAATATCGGGCAATATAGGTACGATAAACTAGACTCCGGTCGAAGAGTAATAGGAGGGAAAGAGATTAGGTATCGGATTTATATATACTAGCTTATATAATAGCGTAACTAATAGCTAAGTAGTAGGTACTAGCGAGCGAGAACTAGGAACGAACGTAAAAGGTAAGGAAGATAGGAAAATAGACGTAGCGAATAGTAAATAATAAACGTTATAAGTACTAGGAACCTAAATATTTACGGAGCGTAGTCGTAACGTATAGAGCGTCTAATCGAGTTATATAAGAAAAGACTACTATTAGTAGCCTATCGGACTAAGCCGGAAATACTACGCTCGACTTAGAAAGATCGTTATAGGCTACTAGATAGATTAAAGTATTCTAGCGTATCGCCTAGGCGCTACTACTTTAATAGTTAATTAATATAAGTATAGCTACTACTATACCCTAGTAAATTAAGGAAACGGATATATTAATTCTAAAGAGATATAAAAGTAGTAAAGGTATAGGCTATATCGTCGTCTCTACTTTATAAAAACAATATTAGAGCGTTAGCAACTATCCTTTCTTTATCTTAACTTAGGCGTCTTAACTCCGGCCGTAATAGAATTGCTCTTCTTTCTCGGTTTCCTCGCTTAAGTATTATTACTTCCCTTTTATTACGTAGTAGAAGCCCTCTATATCCTCTTCCTAGGTCGTACTTCCTTTATAAACTCGTCCTAACTAGCGGCGGTACGCTTCGAGTTCTTACGTAGCGATACTCGTTTAGGAGGATTTTAGTTAAACTCTTCCTATAATAGGAGGGTAGAAGCCCGATCTCTCTCTATTTAACTTTAAGAGCGTATAGTAGGTATCGCGAGTATCGAATCGCTCCTTCTACTATATAGAGTAGTAGGTATTACTTCTTATAATCCTCTATTATACGCTATAAACCTAGCGGCTTAATTAAGCTTTTTAGTTCTATCGGCGGTAGTTTAAATAGAGGGTCGAATACTATTATTAATTACTAAGTCGCTACTAGTAATAGCGGTAAGTAGATTCCTAGTTAATAGAGGTTTACCGTCGCTAATAGGGCTACTAGATTATAATAAAGGCGTATCGCTTTACGGGATAGCCGGTATTAGTAGACTACCGATATCGACTACCTTATTATTAGAGTTATATCCCCCTCGAGTAACGTCGTTACCGAGTAATTTTCTAGTATCGAGCTCCTTACTAGTAATACTAGATTAGTCGCTAAGGACCGCGCCGTCGGGATTCTATAATAGGGTCCGCGCTAAGCGAACTATAGGGTACGCTTATTAGATATAGTCGTAAGTTATACTATTAACTATAGCCTTAGTAGAAGAAACCGGGTTTCTAATCTATTCGATATAATACCGTACGAGCTTATAAAGAGCTAGAACGTTACTATTAGTATATAATACGTCGGTAATTAACTTCGTAGCTTTAAGATACTATTTCTTAATACTTTAACGAGGGTTAGCGTAGAAGTATCTAAGGAGTAGTAGAGTCTTACTATTTTATATAGTTAACCGGAAGCAAAGAGATTATAAAGGGGTAAACGTTTATAACTAGAATAGCGAGATAATTCGCGAGCTAACGGTTATATTATAGTATACTCCGGATAGCTATAAGTAATAATTCCTCTAGTATTTTACTACTAGGGCTAAGATTAAGGCATTTAGAGACGAACTAGTTCTATAGTTAACTTAACTTCCCGCGTCTACGTCCGCCTAGGTTAGTATTCGCTCTCCTACTAGCGTTCTTAAGTAAGTCCGCTACTAACGAATACTATAGCTAGTCGTTACTATTCTCGAGTTATTCTATTAGTATTTTATATAACTCTAAGAGCTCGACTAGGCTCTCTAGACGTTCGTAGTAGACTAGCGAGACCTTCGACGTCTTCTTTATAGCTTGCCGTAACGTCTAAGTAGCTCGGGTAAGGGTAGCGTCCTAGTTCTACTACCCTTATAGTAGCGCGAGCGCCTTTCGCTTAGATAGAGGTATCGCTATACTTCGCCGTTAAAGGGATTTAATAATATTAAACAGCTGCCCGATACCTGCCTTATTAAGTAACCTAGTCTAATAAAATTCTATCTAATCTTATAGCTTAGGAAAAAGCTATTCTAGTATATAATAACTACTAGAATAGGTCCGAGTCTTCCTAACTTATAATTCCTAACGTAACGGGGCGGGACTTCTATTATCGACGAGCTCTAGCTCCTAGGAGGTAGTATACGGATTAGTAGGTTTAGTTCTCTCTTATATAGTAAGGATCTATTCGGAGGCTAAGAATCGACCTTATATACCTTTCTTAGTAGGAAGAGTATCGTCGCCTACGATCTCCTCTATACTACTACTTAAAGCCGTATATCGGTTAAGTATACTCGTCTATCGAGCAAGCTAGTTCTTATCGCCTAGGAGAATAGAGATAAGTTCTATAAGTAGCCCCTCCGAATAGACTATAGTATCTTTAGAGGGTAGAAGAGGTTAAGCCTTCGGAGTCGGCTTCGCTTTTTACTTCGCCTTTTACTTTATCTTTTACTTTAGCTTTTACTTCGCCTTATAGGGCTCCTTACTCTAACCGTTTATAGCGCTATCGGATAGTCGGCTATCGTAATTTTTACCGTAAGATACGACGATAGTATCGTTAGGCTCGGATATAGTAGCGTCGGGTATAGCGGAATTACTATTTTATAATAAGCTCTATCGAGTAACTTAGATAAGACCGGTATTAGTATTATATCCGTTATTAGCTCTAGCGATATTATAATCTTCGCTAGTATCTACGGGCTCTCTATCTCTACTAGTATTATTATTATCTATATCCTCGGCTGTGGCCTAATCTCTCTCTAGATCTACCTTTTTATCTACGTCCTCGTCTATATTCTTATCCGCGTTATAATTAGTATTCTCTTTTACGTCCTTATCTAGAGTCTAATCTACTCCTTACGCTACGATATTATCTATATCCTTATTTGCGTCCTTAGCTAGAGTCTCGTCTACTCCTTACGTTATAATATTATCTGTATCCTTATTTACGTCCTTATCTAGAGTCTCGTTTACTCCTTACGCTATACTATTATCTATATCCTTATCTAGCGTCTCGTCTATATCTTACGCTATACCCTTATCTAGATACTAAGATATATCCTTATCTATACTAAGGTTATCCTAGCTTCGGCTATAGTCGATATAATTATAGCTCTCGTCGGTAATACTACTAGTATCCTCTTCGAGAGTAGTAGCTTTTTCGGCTATACTTAAGGTAGCGTCTTCCCTAAACGATTCTATGCTATAAATAAAGTCTACCGCGTTCCTATAGGGCGTATCTAGTACCGGTACGAAAGACTACTAGCGATCGGATAGTATACGTTAGTAGGCAAATAGTATATAGATAAGGGGATCTTATATTAGTAGTAGGCGCTCTACTTATCGTCTCTACCTTAGTACTCGTCTAATTTTTTATATATAGTAATTTAACCTCTATATAGTAAAGGCAACGCGGGTAATTATAAAGGTAATATCGTCTTCGGGAATCTCGTAATTAGGGAATAGGAGGCGTAGTAGTATAGAGTCGAACTACTTACCTATATCGCGGTCTACGACGACTTATAGCGTCGTAGGATCGACGGATTCTTTGCCTAGAGGCGTATAATATAGGCCGATATAATCTACTAGAGGGTAGGTATCTATAGTAGTAGATAGCGTAGTAGGCGCGCCAAAAGACAAGTAAGGTAAAGGGCGTAGATAGTTCTTAGAAATACATCGACGATAGAGTTTACTAACTATATAATTGTTTTAATTATAGAGTAACGCGAATCTTTTATAAAAATAGGAAGGAAGGAAGCGGGGTAGGCCTAAGCGTCTCTACGCGCTAGCAAGTTTTCGGACTTATACTTTACGTAAGGTATACTATACCTAATCGAACTACCGATAGATAGGAGCTTATAAGCAAGGAGGATACTTACGCTCGCTAGGCTTCGTCTACCGATAAAGCCGGTTATTAGTCGAGGTAGAGTCTATACTTTAGTTAGCGACTAATACGCCCGATAGCTCTATCTTCGACGACTAATATAGTTTATATAGTCTTTCGGATATCGGAATCGTAGAGCTTATCGAGATCTTACCTTAACGGGCGTATATTATTATATTATAAATAGTCTACCGTATAGATAGGTATATTAATTAGCTACCGTATCGCGGGCCGATAATAATATACCTACTTACTACTACGTAGGTTAATCGTACTAGGCGTAATTACGATTAGATAGTACCTACTAGACCGATAACGGGCGTAAGTAAGCTACGACTAGAGGAGTTAAGTAGGATATATCTAGTACTAGTAGTATTAATTATATAGGTATTTCTTAGTACCTACGCTAAGCCCTCTAAGAACTACCTACTAGTATAAAGAACCTACCTCGTTGCCTATATTAGAAATACTATGTCGTCTACGCTTTAGATTATATCCCTTACTAGGTCCTCCTTCTAATCCTTAATATCGAAATCGGGCTATCCTTCTAGGATAGACTCTACCTCGTTACTAAGATAACTAGACTTAGTTAGTATAAGTATAAGGGGTCGGTAGGATCGAGTATTACCCTTAGAAGCGCTAAATTGTTTCGGGTATATCCTTTTTCTAGGTAAGGAGGCCTTTATAGTATTGCGCCTATATTCCTATTTTAAGTTTCCTATCGTTACGAGGCTATTCCGCCGCAATTATACTATGCGTACGAAGGTACGGTAGTAACGATATAAGGTTTAGATATCGTTTTAAGCTATTAAAGAGGTAACAATCTTCTAGTATCTTAACGGCGATTATTAGTCGTTACTAGTCGTTAGTATACGGTCTTTCGTTATATAAATACGGATTTCGCTAAATATATAGGAGAATATCCTATATACGGTATAGGTAAGCCGCTATAAGGAAGTAATATCCGTAGATTAGAGAGTCTTAGGTCGTATCGACTATATATACCGTTCTAGGCGCCTAAATGCTATTATAATATATATTAGCGTTAGTTGCCCGCTAATATTACTAGTCTATAATACATATAGTAGACTTCTAGGTTATATAGATATATATACCCTACTATACGTATATCGTAACCCTCGGGAGCCTTGTTCTAGAAAACTCTACCGAACGAGGTTATTTTTACTACGCGGTACTAGCTACTTCTTTTCTCCTTTAACGCCGATAATAAGGGTACTATAACCTATTAAGTTAATATAATCCGGTAAGGTTATATCCTTCGTCGTTATAACCTAGAACTACTATAGAGGAGGTATCTCGAGGTAGGCCTCCTTATCTACCCGACTAAAGTAATTCTCTATTCTCCGCCGTACTATTTCTACTAAGTTAACCTCGCGTATCTCTTCGGGATAATAGCTATTAAAGTCGGCTTAAAGCTAAGCGCTTCCTAATTCGAGTACGTTAGTATAGCTACGGTACGCCTAGTTAGATTAAGTAAAGTAGTCTCGAATCTATAATAGCGTACGCCTCTATATACTATAGTCCTCGTATTTAATATTAATATCTTCGGTAAGATAGATACTAATAGTACTATCTAATTTATCGAGTTAGTCGAGTATTTTATTAATTATATACCTAATCTTAGGTAGAAAGTAGGCGGTTTAATCGTTAGGCTAATTAAGGTTATAGTAGCGCTATACTATCTAATAGGGTTAAGGTACGGCGTAGATAAGCTTAAACTCTTCGTCTAACTATCGACGTAATTGTTTCTTATTGCGTAGGAATAGAATATCCGGCTATATAGGAGAGGATATAAGCTCGTAGATTATACGTCTTTAGTCTCGACGTTTCTTAATATAGTAAATAGCGGTATTTATATAGTCTTCTATAGTCGTAATAGGGCGTACTATATTATATATATTATTCCGTACTATAAGATCGCGATATAATAAAGTGTATTCTAGAGTATCGATCGCGCGCTTTTAATTAGTAGGTTTAGGTATAGGATAAGGTTATATACCGACTATACTATACTTCTATTTCTTCTATAGTATATACCCGGAATACAAAGTAGTAGCCTTTAGGTCTAGGCGTTTATATATTATAGGACTATAGTTGTTACTAGTAGATATTATTATATATAGAGGATGCTTTTTACTAGGGGTTGTCTCGACCTAATATTAAGTATACTAAGGATCGGAGTTAATAACTACGTAAGAAAGGTATAGGCGATTACGCGGTTGTTTAGCTTCGATCTTAGAATCGCTAGTTCTAGAGGTAGCGGAACTAGATTTCGAACTAGCTTTGTTATAATTATCCGTAAAATAGAGCTGTCTTCGTATACTCGAGGCGAAAGCTATATTAGAGGTCGTAGGTAGATACGGTAGTATAAGAGGGAAGGAAGGTATATATACCTATAAAAACCTATAAGGGCGTATTTTTAATATTCCTCGGTTATAGATTCGGACTATTATTTGTTTATTTATAACCCTTCGAGCTCGCGTAGGAACGCTAGGGAAGCTAAGCTAGATTTATCGACGGCTCTACTAGTTTAATCGCTATATATTATAGCTATCTAATACTATCCCTATACCGCTAGAGCGGTATATCTATAGGGTATAATTATAGTAACCCCTATACCTCTATTAATTAGAGATATAGTCCTCGGTCGATATTACTACGAATTATATATACGATATATCTCCGCTAAAATTAGAGTACTTTTTATTTCCTATATAATTAGTACGGTTAACGTTACGATCCGATAGTAGTCTACGGGACTTCCCGCCTTTCGCTAGGGCAGTCCTATAGAGATTAAGTATATAGATACGGCTAGAATAGTAATAGTAAGATAATACGGGTCTTTATTAAGATTTAGGAGTAGGTAGAGACTATACTATATATAGTATACTCGCCGTACTATTATAGCCTATAGGTATATTAATTAGGAGCCGTAGCGTAGATAGCGGTTAATATACCTTTATTAGTAAACCCTACGGTATCTTAGTAGACTACTAGATACGAAAGTCTTAGAAATAAGCTTTGTTAGCCTTAAAGCGAGTAAATAATAATTTCGGGCTGCTTTGTCCTTATATCCTTCTTTATATATATACAGCCTTTATATATAAAGAAATAAGATTACGAGGCGTAATACGGCGCCTCTAGAACTATCGGATATACCGATACTATTATCGGAGTAGCCGACAATAGTAAGGATACTCGACAATAGGAAGGACTAAATATATATATACCTAGAATAGTTACTAGTTTAGATAGAATACAACGAATACAATACAGTTTAGCCTATACTACTACTATACAATTCAACTAGTTATAAGCCCGGCTAGCTCTTAACCTAAGATACTAAGCCTTACTCGCTATCGACTACTATTCGAAATACCCTACCGATCTTACTATATATCGATAACGGATACTATTAATCTAGACGACTATCGATATATAAACGACTTATATAACCAATCCCCGAGTATACTACTATACGAAGACAATAACGGCGGACAAGAACAATACTAATCAAATACTCTAAATACGGATACCCGACTACTATTAAAAATCGAAACAAACGACTCTTTCGTAATTACAACGATTACTATTAAAACTATTGTAGTTTCAAAAGACCCTCGAAGAGAAACTCAAGCTACCGAAGGTAGTAAAAACCGATAGATTAATCTATTAATCTATAAGAAAGACCTACGCTACTAGTCTTAATCTAAAGAATTAACCTACTCCTTATACTCACTCTACTTAAGATAGCTTCTTAAGTAAGAATATACGGTTTGGGATAAACAGCTACAGATTAAACTAGTAATTAAACTATAATTATTAGAAAAAGACAACCTATATCTGTCAAAATGACCGACCGACTTATACCGGAATCCGATAAGCTAGTCGGTAGTAGTAACTACGAGATCTAGTCCGAAAAAGTTAAGAATATCTTAACTTATAAAGGATACGAAGGGGCCCTAGAAGAGAATCCTAGTAATAACGAGTTAACCCTAAGATCGGCACTATCTATACTAAGGTTAACCCTTAAAGACGGGCCTCTATTACAAGTAAAAACCGCTACGACGCCGGCTAAAGCTTAGAATATCTTAGAAAAACGGTACTCTCCGAAGGGATTCGCCGCCGAATACCAATTATTCTACAAGCTATTTAATTATAACCTAGCTATTGCTAGTACTATAGAGACCTACGTAAACGAATATACTAGGCTTATAAGTGCCCTAGAAGCTAGAGGAATAGCTATACCCGAAAAGCTATCGATTTCGCTACTACTAAACAGAGTCGACGAAAACTACTCTACCTTTATTACTACGATTACGAATCGATCTAGAGACGATAGCCAAGATATACTATACCTAGACGATATAGTAAACGGCCTCTTAGACCAATCTCGACGGTTAGAAACCTATAAAACTGCTAGGGTCCTTTATACTAATAGCGGTTTTCGGACTACTCCGGCAGCCCCTATTAGTAATAATCGAGTTAGCAAATTAAGGAATCCGCATTTAAAATGTACCTACTGTATCGGAAAAGGTCGTACGGGTATAGGACACTTAGAAAATAAGTGTTGGATTAAATACCCGGAGAAAAAACTAAGCTACCTTAAGAATAAGTACTTAGGAGCTACCGAACAAGAAGCCTACTATACGAGGGACCTAAATACGACTAAGGACGCGTATAATATCGAGTTATCTAGTAGGAATCAAAGCTATCCCGATATAGATATACTCGATACCGACCGAGACCTAAACGAAGAAGTAGTACTCTACGCTAGTAACGAGGCTACTAACGAACAACCTAAGGACTCGAATACGAACCTAACGTCTTATATTCGCGATATATCGGCAAAAAACACGAATCGAACCGTCTAGTTTCTATTAGATTCGGCGTGTACCTCGTATATTATAAACGAAAGGGCTTATTTTAAGACCTATACTACCCGGAATACACCCGTTAAATGGGGTAGTAAGGAAACTATAATATTACCCGGATACGGAGACGTACAATTAACCTTTACGGATACGAAAGAACCGTATATCTTAAAGGATTGCCTTTATATACCGGATTTCGAAGTAAACCTCGTATCCGTAGCAAAATTAGACGCCGCCGGAGTCTAAGTATATCTTCAAGACGGTTAAGCCTACCTGTTAGAGGTTAATAATAAGCGAGCAAGATCCCTTACTATCGGACGACGTATCGGGAACCTATACCGGTTATACGATACCGATAGAAGCCGGAGAACTAGCCGCTATAGTAACAACTACCGATATAAATCCCGAAGCTTACGTCTATCGAGATCCTTATCGAGAGTTATATATACGCTTAGGATATATAGGATATCCTACTATGTCTAAAATAATAGAAAATACTACCGGAACCTCGATTACAAAAGAAGATCTTACTAGTAATAAGAATCTTACTTGCGAGGTATGTCTTAAAGCGAAATTCTCTAAGACTATAAGTCGAGAAATAAGTAAACCGGCTAATAGCTATCTAGATAAAGTAACTGCAGATCTCTACGGCCCTATAGAACCTATCTCTATAGACGGCTTTCGTTACTTTATATCTTTTCTAGATAGTTATAGTCGTTTTATTACTACGTATACTTTACGCTTTAAAACCGAAGTACTCTCTACTATTAAACATTATAAACTACACTCCGAAAACGAGTTTAGTAATAATATGCAACGCCCGAGCCTTAAAAGATTTAAAACCGATAACGGTACGGAATTCGTTAATAAACCTACGACCGAATTCTTAAAGAACTCCGGTATTAGACACGAACTATCGGCTCCTTATACTCCGGAACAAAACGGCCTAATCGAAAGACCTAATCGAACTCTACTATATAGAGTACGGGCGTTACTAATTCAATCCGGACTAAGTAAAAGATTTTAGCAATTCGCTTTAGAAACCGCGGAATATATCTATATTAGGATACCGCATAGTGCCCTCGGTTTTAAAACGCCTTACGAGCTAAAATATAAGGAGAAACCCGACCTAAGTAATATAAGAACGTTCGGTTCTATTGCTTACTATACGAACAAGACGCCGAAAAAGCTAGAATCTAGAGTACGAAAAGCTATACTAATTGGTTTTAGTACTAAACAATACAAACTATACGACTTAGAAACTAGGCGCGTAGTTTAGTCTCGAAACGTTAAGATACTCGATAGAGTATTCTTAAGTAGTACTACTTATACTACTAAAGAATCTATTAGTACGGATACACTACAAGATATACCGACTATAGAACTTAATACTATTAGAGATATTACTACTCAAAACGATAGTAATATACTACCGGGGCCTAGCGGTAATATACTAGAAGAATTAGAGAGCTTAGAAGTTACTCTACCTAAGAAACAGTCTCTAGACGCCCCGGAATCTACTACTAGTATATAAGAAGAGCCTAAATATAAAAGGCCTAGACTAGCTAAAGACGAGGCTAATACCCGAATACGGGATATATTTGATCTATACGAAGGATATAGAAACAACGACGAAATAGCGTACTTAGCGGACGATAATATTGCCGATCCGGATACGTATAAAGATGCTATTAATAGTCCTAATTCCGAGAAGTGGAAAGAGTCTATGCTTAAAGAAATAACCGATCTACAAGCTTAAAACACCTAGGAACTAGTAGAACTACCGCCGGACCGAAAAGCGCTAAAAGGACGCTTCGTTTATAAATCAAAATTAAACGAGAAAGGCGAGGTAGTAAAACATAAATCCCGATAGGTAGTAAAAGGGTATAACTAAGTAAAAGGGATTGATTACGATTAAACCTTTAGCTAAACGGCAAGGCCCGAAACTTAGCGATCGTTATTCTACTTAGCGGCTTATTTAAATTAGGAAATAGAATAGTAGGATATAAAATCCGCGTTCCTAAATGCCGAAATAGACAAGGAAATATACGTCAAACAGCCTATAGGCTATACGGACAATACGAATAAGGTATGCCGTCTAAATAAGGCATTATACGGATTAAAACAGTCTCCTAGGCAATAGTTTAAGAAGCTAAGTAGCCTACTAGCTACTATAGGTTTTAAACCGATACCTAAGGACGAGGCTGCCTTTATAAATAAGGAAACTAATATCCGAATTACGTGCTACGTTAACGACTTACTTATATTCGGTCCGAATAAAAAAGATATCGACTCTATACGAGAATATCTCTCTAAGACGGTAGAAGTTACCGATCTAGGTCCTATACGATACTATCTAGGTATAGAAGTATCTAGGGATAGGCCTAATAGGGTAGTAGAACTCTCCTAAAAGGCATATATTAAAAAGATACTAAAGAGGTTTAATAAAGAAACTAGCGCTAGCGTAGCTACTCCTACGGAGCAAGGAGTAATCCTAAAACAGTCTACGGCTAAAGCGTCTATAGAGGACCTATCTAAGTATTAAAAACAAGTAGGGTCTCTTATATACTTAGCTATATAAACGAGACCCGACCTATCTTTCGCGGTAGGGCAAGTAGCAAGATATATATCTAATCCGGATAGGACTCATTTTAGAGCCCTAGATAGGATTTAGAAATATCTTAATACTAATCAGAATGGCCTTGTTTATCGGGCTAATCGTCCGCCGCTTCTTAAAGGTTACTACAACTCCGATTACGGGGGCAATTTAGATAACCGAAAATCAACTACGGCGTATATCTTTACGCTAGGCGATAAGGCACCGGTATCTTAGGTTAGTAAGCTCTAAAAGACCGTAGCGCTTAGTAGTTGCGAGGCTAAATATATAGCTCTAACGGAAGCTACTCGGGAATACCAATTCCTATCTAATTTAATAGTATCCTTAGATATAAATCTAGAAGGAAATACTATAGCTACCGATAGCTAAAGTGCTATAGCACTAGCACAAAATCCAGAGCATTACTCTAGGACAAAACATATCGATATACGATATTATTATATAAGAGAACTACTTAAAAACAAAGTAATATCTCTAGTATATATAAATACAAAAGATTAAATCGCCGATCTACTAACTAAGGCACTATCGGCATCTATATTTACTAGACTAAAGGATTTATTAGGCCTATAAGGACTTAAGCAATCGTCTAGAATCGAAACTGCCCTAGAAAATAAAAAGATATACGTAATATACTCTATAGAAGAGTACGTATACTTATATTCTATTTACTATAGAACTCCTAACCCTAGAACAAAACCGAGTATACTATTCGATTCTACGTATAAAACTTCCTAGATCTATATACTTAGGGTGTTATACGACTATCTAATAGTATTAAACTAACGGTCGAAAAAGACTCTCTAAAAAAAAAACAACGAGGTAACGTCGGAAGAGACTTTGCGGAAAATTACCGGATTAAGCCTAGTTAGTCGGGGGAAATCTAGGGAAACTAAAAATCTACTAAACAATACTTTATTCCCTCGAAGTACGATAAAACCTACGATTCTATATAATAGGATTGTTTGTCGGCTATCTACCGCTTACGGGGGTGTCTTAGAAATAAGCTTTGTTAGCCTTAAAGCGAGTAAATAATAATTTCGGGCTGCTTTGTCCTTATATCCTTCTTTATATATATACAGCCTTTATATATAAAGAAATAAGATTACGAGGCGTAATACGGCGCCTCTAGAACTATCGGATATACCGATACTATTATCGGAGTAGCCGACAATAGTAAGGATACTCGATAATAGGAAGGACTAAATATATATATACCTAGGATAGTTACTAGTTTAGATAGAATACAACGAATATAATACAGTTTAGCCTATACTACTACTATACAATTTAATAGAAAGAAGTAGGGATTAGGTATAATAGTATCTCCCTTAGAGAGCGTTAGATCTTTATTTACGATATCTAGAGCCGATAAGCCTAATTATAGCTAAGCCTTAGGTATAATCCTTAAATATTATAATTAGTATAGTAGCTTATCGAGTTCCTTAACTTCGATATTCTCTACGCCGCCGACCGATTCGCTATCGTCGAGGTCCTTAGCGTCGATATAGTTCTCGTCGCTAACTAATTTGTCTCCGTCGCTATACTCGTTATTATAGATACCCTTACCTAAGTTCTAGGTATAGCGAGCGACGAGTTTATCTACCTTAGTAGTATCCGTAGTATCGAATATCGTAGTCTCGGAATTCTCGTCTATAGTTAGAGCTACTAAGAGCGATCTAGGCGCGTTAACTAGTAGATATAACTCGTAAATTAATATACCTTTACCGCTAGCGTCCTTATTTAGGTACTCGATAGTTATCGGCCTAATCGGACGACGGTCGAGTACTAGATCGACTATAGACTCTTTTAGCTACTTGTCTAAGTCTAATACGAGCGGTCCCGCTATAGCGAGAACCTTTAATATTAAGTAGGCTACTTCGGCGCTAATCTAGTTAGGACTATATATTAAGTTATTATATAATTTATAGGGACCCTATTTCCTATCTTAACTTACTAGTGTCTCTAGTTAAAAGCTCCGAATAGGCTACGGAGCCCTAGAAGACTAGCTTTCTTAAACTAATAGAAGAAACGACCTAATATAATAGTATTATTAATAAGCGTTACTAGCCCTAATTAATCGTCTCTCTTCTTTTAAGTTCTATTTATAGTAAGTCGGTATATCGCTTATTTAATAAACTCCCTCGACGTAAGGGTTATAACTAAATCGGGTATACTATACTTTATAACGTTAACTTACGCTATAATCTAGAGTTTATAAGTATCGCTACGTTCGATCTGCTACTCTAAGGCCGTAAAACCCTCGTAAAACGCCGTAGAAGACGTAACGGTATATGTATATCTCGAGGGTCGACTAAGACTAGGTACTATAGTAATCGGCGAATAATTTTACTAATCTAGATATAGTTAAGATAATAGACGCTAGCGGAGATTCCTAGTTATAGTCTAAATACGCCCGGTTACTATATTACTATATAACTAATAACTCGTTCTACTACTTAATCTACTCCCCGAGTATTACGTAGGTCTTAACTTCGAAGAAACCCGTAACGAGGCCTTCGATCTTACTCTATCGCTAGGGTATATACTCTATTCGCTTCGTACTTATATATTATAGTAGACAGTCTTAGATAGCTAAAAGAGCGCTCTCTATAAAAGGCTTTTCTATAATTTATCGCTTACTACTCCGAACGCTAACGTTAATATATAGTAGCTTACTACCGCCCGGCGGCTTACGCGAAGGTTAGCGCGCCTTTACCTACTTAGTACGTTAGCGTAGATTATTATTTATACCGAGATACGTATATATCCTACCTTAGGCCGCCTCTTTAATAACGTAGGGTTAAGAGCGCTAGGCGTACGCTTAGCTTTGCTAGGGCTACGGTCGTTAGGCCGAATACTCGGCGCTATTAAGTCGGAATCGCTATCGTCGCTATTACCGCTAGGCGATCTCTAAGGCGTAATTTGCGGCTTGTAATCGGAGTTCGAGCTGTAAGGGCTTTTATAGTCGCTATATCGGCGTTAATTAGGCAGAGTTAGGATAGGTATACTACCTATAGTAGGGTTACGCTATAGTAACGATCCGGATATAGATACCTCTATTAGTATAGTATCCTTCTCTAGTATAGTCCTTAGAGAAATGCTACCCTATAGTAAGGCTACTAATTAAGCTACGTCTATCGTCGTAGTATCTCTCTCTAGCGTAGCTATAGATATACGGATATAACTCCCTTATAGTTTATAGAATTACTTATCGGTAAATACGGCTAGCGCCTCCTAAGGAGTAATAATATCCGTATCTTTAGACTAATAACGAGCTTATTAAAGCTTCGTCTATTCCTCGAGGAGAAAGAAGACCTATAAGCCTAGTTATCTAACCTATTAGGTCGCTCTAGGTGTCTATAATATACCGAATCTAACGTAAGTTGTAGTATAAGGCGTACTAGCTCTCTTCTTAACTTTTGCTCTCTATTCGTACTATAAGATATTATTCTAGTTATTTGTATCGTATAAGCGGGTAGAGCGTAGTCGCTTACTAGTATAATAGAGCGTCTCTTAGTAGAATGCCGCCTACTATCGGCGCCGGTATAAGTCTAGTCGGAATTATATATCTTAGTAGTAGTAGCCTAAGGCGGGTATCTAGTTAGAGGACGAAAGACTAAGAGTTTAAGCTCGTCGTATAATTATATAGTACGAAGTACGTATTAGGACTAAGGATATACCGATAAGCTCCGCTACTATCTAGTAGAGTAGAATCTAACTTTTATTTGTTTGTTTGTTTACTAAAATCCGAGCTCGTATAAGTCCTTTATAGACGCTAATCGAGATTTCTCGACGGTTCTACTAGCTTATTCGCTATACGTAACGGCCGTCTAATATTATCCGTATCGCGCTATTCGCTAAGGGCGCGATATATACGCGGGATAATTTATAGGACTCCTATACCTCTATTAACTAGAGATATAATACTTAGTCGATATTACTATAAGTTATATATACGATATATCTCCGCTAAAATTAGAGTACTTTTTATTTCCTATATAATTAGTACGGTTAACGGTACGACCCGATAGGGGTCTATAGGACTTCCCGCCTTTCGCTAGAGCGGTCCTATAGAAATTAAGTATATAGATACGGCTAGAATAGTAACGGTAAGACGATACGGGTCTTTATTAAGATTTAGGAGTAGGTAGAGACTATACTACGTATAGTATACTCGCCGTACTATTATAGCCTATAGGTATATTAATTAGGAGCTATAGCGTAGATAGCGGCTAATATACCTATATTAGTAAACCCTATAGTATCTTAGTAGACTACTAGATATAAAAGAAGTAGGGATTAGGTATAATAGTATCTCTACTAGAGAGCGTTAGGTCTTTATTTGTAATATCTAGAGCTAATAAGCCTAATTATAGCGAAGCACTAGGTATAATCCCGATAGATTACGATTAGTATAGTAGCTCGTCGCGATCCTTAGCTTCGATATCCTCTACGCCGCCGACCGATTCGATTTCGTCGAGGTTCTTAGCGTCGATATCTTCTACGTCGTAGAACGATTCGCTTTCCTCGCCCTATACGTTATTATAGATATCCCTACCTAACTTCCTAGTATACCGATCTAAGAGTTTATCCGCCTTAGTAGTACTCTTTACTATAAGCAAAAAAGCTACCTTTAAAGGAGTACGACCGCGTATTCGAACTAAGGCAATTTTACTATTACTCGTTAAAGGATACGCTAGCCCTAATAGTATAGTAAAAGCGAAACTAAAACAATCGATACGATTATAAAAGTAGAGAGCAAAAACCTAATTCGAACGTAGTTTATAAGAACCTCGAACTAAAAGTAGTTTAGGCTCGTAGGGCTAGTCTACTACTTAGGAAAGTACGCTATATTAGAAATAGTAGGTTTATTAATAGGTATCTATCCGGTCTAGTTAGTAGTAGCCCTAGTTCTTTTTAAGAACGACGGAGATAGTATATATTTTTCTTCGAGTAGCGGATAGTGCTTATCTTATAGTATCTTAGTCCCTACTCGACTATCGGACTTTATAAGATATAGTACTCGATAGCGAAAACGCGATTAAACCCTAACCTACCTGTCTATAATTACCCGTCTACGCGTATACTTTAAAAACTTGCTACTTATCTAATATCGACGTAGCGCCTTCTTCGATTAGGATATCGTATCTCGGGAGTATAGAGTTAACCTTATATTAGTTCTTAGCGCCTTAGGTCGTTCGAAAGGGAAAATGTTTATATTAGAGCTAGCATTATATATAGGGTTTAATATAGAATTAGGTACTAGGGGACTAATGCCTTAGCTTGCCTTAGTTAGTTTAGTAGATATAGCAACTATTATCCCTAAAATTTAGTCCCCCGAATAGAGTAGTAATTATATTATTACCGTTTCTAGCTATATTCTTTTTTTCGAAATTTTCTAAGTCGTATCGAGTGTACTTAATAGAACGCTAGGAGTTCGTACTACGCTATATACCTATCTAGGAAGATAGAGGAGGCGACCCTATAGAGGTTAGTAAGTAATTCTACTAATACGAATATACCGGGATAGGCGGTATATATCTTTACCTTACTATAGTATTAAACGTCGTTAGTATAGAATTGCTCTATAGCTAATACCGGCTTATTATATCGAGCTTAGTATTCTAGTAATATAACTCGTAGCTAAACGCGTACTATTACCGAGACCCCTATTAAATAGCTATAAGCTAGTCTATCTCTTTAACTAATTCTAGAGCGTCTTAGAATATAGTAGTCTCCGAGTACTTGTCCTTTAAGGTCTTTAGAGCCTCTTATACCCCTAATAGAGCGATAGCCGCCTAGAATATTCTAACGCGCTTCTAGCGAAGATCTGTCTCTAATATTAGCTATCGTACCTACTAATATTATATAATTAGTCTCTATACCTAACTTAACGCGGCTAATAGTATACGTTATCGCTATATAGTAGTCCCGTACTTAATCCGGTAGAACTAAATAGTAGGTAAGGAGACGAAGGATACTATTAGGTATAAAGGACTATACCCTAGGTAAAAAGCGCTAGCCTTAGGCATTCGGCCTACGCGACTCTAACCTACTACTTAGCGCTTAGCGTACCGTATAAAACTATTCGGATTCACGTAGACAGACTTAGCTCTTTATCGAACCTATTAAGTCTTATATCTAGTATCTACGTACGCGTTACTTACCCGTAATATTAGGTTCGATCTTTAATATAGGAAACGCTAAGGTTTATTAGGAACCTAAGTAAGATAGCTAGGGGAACGCTATCCCTACCGCACTAGAGATAACTAGGGACGAGATTTATCGTACCTTCGAGAGTCTCTATACTAGATAGTAGACGATAGAAGCCTAGCTATAAGCTACTCGTTCCGCGCTCTAATATATAGAAGCGTCTCGCTAGCCCGGGCCTCTCGAAGCTAGTTTAGTACGAGACTAGTCTACGAACGAGATCCTAAAGGGACTACTAGAAACTCTCTCGGCTACCGGCTAAAACGTAACGGCGTCCCGCGAGTAGAAGCTACTATCGTAGGATAGGAAAGCTAAGTCGTTCTAGGACTACCTACTACGACTAAGGGGTTCGTACCGAGTTCGTTCTAGGCTAAAACCGAAGCTCTCCGAAGATTACTACTAGGATACTATATACGATATCCTACCGGTAAAGGAACGCGCTAGGATACGCTACTTCTAGGAAAGAGGAAGCCTTACGAAAGGAAAGGACCTCGAAGCTTTCTTCTAGCAACTCGAGGACGTCTTCGCGGATAGTAACGAAGCTATAAAAGCGCTAGAGTAACTCTAAGCCCTAAGGTACTCCTAAGGACAACCTTAGTACGACTACTAGCTAGAATTCGACGGCCTCCTACTAAGCGTAGGCGGAGACGATTAGACTAACGATACGAAAATCGGGTATTTAAAGAATACCTTCTCGAACGCGGCTAAAACCTATACTACCGCTATACTAAAGATTAAGGATTACTACCTCTATATAGAGGAGGTCGAGCGGATTATAACGAACCTCTAGTCGACGGATTAGTTTAAATAGGCTACGAAACGCTAGTAAGAAAGGAAGAAAGAAGCTACGAGTCCTATAGTCGTTATCCCTCTCTATACGGCTTCCGCGGCGAATCCGAAGGTCGACTCTAATAGAGATATAGTTATAAACCCCGCTTAAACTAACGCTTCCTATAGAAAGAACTATAGAGGCTAACAATCGATAGCGGGGAAACCTAGAGCTAAATAGGTCGACTCTATAGAAAGAGAGAAGCGTAAGAAGAAAAGACTCTACTTCTACTATAGAGCGAGCGGATACTATATTCGTAATTGCCCGTACGCCCTACCGGCTTAGCCTACTAAGATTAGCGTCGCCTCTATATAACTAATTCTAAAGGATACGAGAGAATAGTCGGACTTAAGTAGTTCTAACTCGGGAAAAGAGTAACTCTCGCTCGTAGTTAGGAGTCGGGAGTAGATAGAGTACGGATAAAGAAATAGAAAGAAGTTAAAAAGGACATAAACGGGAATCTTATATATACCGATATAGTCCTCGAAAATAACGTCGGAACTTCTACTTTTATCGACGAAGGATACTAGTATTACGCTATAATTAATATAGGTCTAGCTAAAGGCCTTAGGCTTAGCTATATTAGCCGTAAGTCCCGAGAAGTAAAAGGAGCGTCGTCTACGATATAAGACGCGAAAATTATTAGAGTCGTCGCCTTTTAGATAGAAA
Organism: Pseudocercospora fijiensis CIRAD86; assembly: GCF_000340215.1. Taxonomy (NCBI): domain Eukaryota; kingdom Fungi; phylum Ascomycota; class Dothideomycetes; order Mycosphaerellales; family Mycosphaerellaceae; genus Pseudocercospora; species Pseudocercospora fijiensis. The sequence goes on from NW_006921546.1 coordinate 42,928, forward strand.
TTAATAGATTCTAATAGACGGTATACGCTTATATCGTACTAGGATTAGCTTTCCCCCTTATTCTAAGGAACCTATAGAAGGTATATAATAAGGTTAGGACCGCGCTCGAGAAACGATAGTACTACTATAGAAGGGCTTAGTATTAGATTAGAAAAGGGCACTATTACCGCAAGGTCGATACGAACGGGAATATCGCTACGATTAACGCCGTAAGAAGCCTACTTACTACGACAATTGCCGAGGATATTAAAAAGGCCCTAAAGACGAAGGAATACCTAACGATCGAGAAGCTAAAAAAGAAATTGCCCCCGGAGGTTCGCGATATAGCCGCGCTATTTTATTAAAGGGAAGCCGATAAGTTAGCGCCCTATCGTCCTAGTATCGATTATATAATAGAACTCTATAAGAAACTAGACGGATCCTAGCCTTAACTCCCTTAGGGCCCGCTCTATAGTATATCGAAATAAGAACTCTTAGTCTTACGGAAGTCGCTTAACGAGCTCTTAAAAAAGGGGTTTATAAGACCTACGAACTCCGAAGCGGTAGCGCCCGTACTATTCGTTAAGAAACCCGGGGGAGGACTACGGTTCTACTACGACTATAGGGCGCTTAACGCTCTTACGAAGTAAGACCGATACCCCCTCCTACTAATCCCGGATACTATAAGAAACCTAACGGAGGCCCGATAGTTAACTAAGGTTAACGTAGTCTTAGCCTTTTATCAAATAAGAATAGCAAAAGGATACGAGTATAAAACGGCCTTCTATACTAGGCTAGGCTCGTTCGAGTAGCTAGTATACCTATTCGGTTTGTCTAGAGCCTCGGCTACGTTTTAACGGTATATTAATACTCTCCTATAGGAGTATCTAGACGATTTCGCGTTAGTATATATAGACGACGTAGTTATCTACTCGAGCGGGACGAGGGAAGACTATTTCTATAAAGTAAGGGCCGTTCTTAAGAAGCTTTAGGACGGAGGCCTTTACTTTAATATAAAAAAGAGCGAATTCGCCTAGAAAAAGATTAAGTACCTAGGATTTATCGTCTACGCCGACGGAGGAGGAGTATTAGTAGATCCCGAAAAGATAGAAGCTATATAGAAATAGGTAGTACCTAAGACCTAGAAGGAAGTTCGTCGTTTCTTAGGATTTACGAACTATTACCGTATATTCGTACTAAACTATTCTAAGATTTCCGCACTATTAACTACGCTAACTAGTAAGGGAACCCTATTCTCTTAGGAAGAAGAGTAGGATAAGGCGTTCGAGACGCTAAAGGACAAATTCTACCGCGCTCCGGTACTTGCCTAGTAGGACCTATCCCTTTCTACCTTCCTTAAAATAGATTATAGTAGGTTCGCGATTAGGGGCGCCCTTATTTAAGAAAAAGAGAGGATCCGTCGACCGGTAGGCTTCTTTTCGAAGAAACTAAACAAAGCGGAGATTAACTACGATATCTACGATAAAGAAATACTCGCGGTCGTATCTAGTATTAAGTTTTAGGACGCCGAGCTAAAATTATATAGCCCCTTTACGATTTAGACGGACTATAAGAACCTAGAGTACTTTATAGTAAAGCGCTAGCTATCCGAGAGATAGATCCGATAGTAGGAAGAACTAGCGAAGTACTAGTTTACCCTAGTCTACCGGCCGGGAATCGAGGCTATTCTACCGGATATCTTATCGAGGAGAGAATAGGATACATAAAGCTAAGACGACAAGCTTTTAAGGTTCCGGAGATTTCTAAATCCGGACCTCTCTCTAAACTAGCCGGAAAACGTCTAAATCTCTAGTACTACGATCCGTAGCTTCCTACGTACTACTAAGGCGGGCTCGTTATCCTTACTCGCGAACGAGATAGAACCCGCGTAAGCCCCGCCGGAAAGCGCTAAACTATTCTAGGACCTAGAGATAAACGAAATATAGAAAAGTATTATCGAGAAGAATACGGTATACTAGACGGTATTACGGAAAGTCCGTAAGGGATATAGGATATTATAACCGGAAATTAAAGCGAAAATTTAGATTAGGGATTATACGATAGACCCTAAAAGGTTCCTACGCTATCGCGGTAAACTCTAGGTTCTAGGAGCCCTAGCTACGACGGAGGCCGAATATAAAGGTATAGGAGCCGAAGAACTATAATAGGATATACTATATACGAAGATTATCTAATCGATCTACGACTTACCGCTCTACGGTTACCCTAGCCGGGATTCTACCGCTTCTATACTAGGTCGCGAATTCTACTAGCCGCTATAGTCGAAGTAGGTACGACAATTCCTACGGAATTACAACTATTATAGACGTAATAAAGTATAAAGGGAGTATAAATACGGCCTCCTAAAGCTACTACCGGTACCCGACCGTTTCTTCTAAGAAATCTCGATAGACTTTATAACTAACCTACCGGAGTTAGACGAGAACTAATATCTTTAGGTAATTAAAGACCGCCTTAGTAAATAGATTGCTCTTATCGGTACTCCCTCTATAAAAGCGGAGGAATGCGTAGTTTTATTTCTAAAATACTAGGTTAGGTATTACGGACTACCTCGTACTATTACTAGCGATAGAGGTAAAAATTAAATAAGCACTTTCTAGAGGGAAATATATCGACTACTTAGCGTAAAACAGAGGTTAAGCTCCGCTTACTATCTATAAACCGACGGAGGTCCGGAGCGCGTAAACTAAGATATCTAAGCGAACCTACGGAACTATATTAACTAAATATAGTCCGACTAGAACTAATAGCTTCCTACGGCGGAACTTGCGTTTAACGGGAGATACTAAGCGGGATTAGGAATAAGCTCTTTCTTCGCGACCTACGGCTACGAATCTACCTCTCTCGTACCGCTAGAAGAGGACCTAGCTATCGATAGGCGGCTAACTATAGCTAAACGAGCGGAGGAATTCGTAGACAAGATTAAGAAGATCTTAGACCTATACTAAGTATAAATAGCGGAAGTAGTATAGAAATAAAAGGAAAGCGCGAATAAGACTAGAACGATAGCGCCGGTATACTATATCGGAGATAAGGTCTAGCTCGACCTAAGGAATTACTAGATAGATAGACTAAAGAAGAGCCTCGACTCGAGATACGCTAAGTATATAGTAGAAGAGGTATTATCGCCTATCTTAGTATAACTCTTAGGGATACCTAGTAATATTTACCTAGTATTCTATACCGACCTTCTAAGACTTACGAGTAGAGACCCCCTACTAGGATAGGTAATCGACGACGAATAGCCGGACCCTATTTTATTCGAGACGTATAAAGAATAGTAGGTCGAAGAAATCCTATATACTCGGAAAAGGAAGCAGGGCTAGGAACGAGAAGCGCTCGTAAAATAAAGCGGGTACTATAAACCTACGTAGGAACCCCTAGACTATATCGCGGATACCTTAGTACTTAACGACTTCGAAGCGAGATACGGACAAATCGAGGAGAACGACGGACCTCTAAGAGACTAGGAGAAGAATAGGAAATAGAGGAAATAACGCGGTAACCTAGAGTTTATCCGCGAAGCAACGATAGTTAATTTATAGATTTTAGGGATTTTTACTAAATTTCGGAGTTTTTTACTAACTTATTAGCTTTTGTTTACGAAGTATTTAGGGCTACTAGAAAGGCTAGAGAAGGGAAACATAATTTAGAATAGAGAAGAATTTTATTTAGGTATTTATAAGTAAGTATTAGGTCTCCGCCTAAAATTAGGAGGTCCTCTTAGGACTAGAAAAAAGAAATATATAATAATACCTCCGAAACTACCTAGAGCCTACTAGAAAACCTATAGAAACCCTTATTAATCCGGCGGACCGATACGGTTAGTACCGAGATAGAGCGTAGTAGGAATACTTCTAAGAGAAGGAGATTAGCGAGGGAAATTATAAGGATAGAGATAAACTTACGTCTAAGTCTATTATACTACGATATTAGTAACGGTATTAGTTACCTCTAAGGCGATAGCGCTAAAAGATATAGTTAGCGAGGGTTTTATCGCGGGAAACGGGAAATCTTACCTAGATAATAATCCCTATAGCTAGAGAGACTTAAGAGCTTTCTATACCTTAAGAACCTTAAGAAGCTCGGAGTGCTTCTCGGCAACGGTACTATAGGTCGCGCGGGTATAGCTAGCGTAGGCTACGTAGGCTATTTAAGGACTAAATAGTTAGCGAGGGTTATAGTACGGAAATCGCGAAAACTTATAGTAGGGCGTAAACGATTCTCTTACGAGCGCAATTAGCGTAGGCCCTTAAGCTAGCGGGCTAGAGAAAAGTTAGCGGACTCTACAATAAACAAGGCGGGAACCTTATAGATTAATCGACGTAGTCCTCGCCGGAGTTATAGCAACTAATATAGTAGATTCGACGAGCTATCTAGAATAAGTTAATTTTACGAAGGAAATCGTAGAGGATAGAGAGGGACTTACTATAGTAGTAGTAGTAGTAGTAGTAGTAGTAGTAGTAGTAGTAGTAGTAGTAGTAGTAGTAGTAGTAGTAGTAGTAGTAGGGGATATATATATAAAGAAGAAGAAGAAGAGATAAAGAGGGAAATATTAATACTTCTAGAAAGCGACGTAGAAGTAAAGGTCGCGAATATAACGGAAGGCGCGATTATAAGTAAAGCGTTTAAAAGAGCAGTTGCGGCGCGTTTTAGAAGGCGGTAAGTAGGTAAAAGAGCGCGGTTTAGTAGTCGCGAGGAAAGTTATAGTCGTTAAGACCCTAGGTATAGCAACCCCGACCGGAAAGTAGTAGAAACCCTAATCGTAAAGAAGGAAACTACGAGCGCGTTACTTTAGGGAAGCTTAGATAAGTATAGATCTAACGGATAAAGTAATTGCGATAGAAACTACGACGGGCTTTCTATCTCCGCTAAGGAAGAGGAGAAGGACGGGGATAATATAAAGGGCTACGCCCTAGGTAAAAAGCGCTAGCCTTAGGCATTCGGCCTACGCGACTCTAACCTACTACTTAGCGCTTAGCGTACTATATAAAACTATTCGGATTTACGTAGATAGACTTAGCTCTTTATCGAACCTATTAAGTCTTATATCTAGTATCTATATACGCGTTGCTTACCCGTAATATTAGGGCTACTACTCCCGGTTTGTTTAAAGGCCTAATTAAGCTACTTCGGGCTTAGGTAGGTCTCCGGTATAGATACTAGTACTAAGCCCGCGCTAGCGGACTTCTACCCGTCGGCGTTAACCTACTTTGCGTTATAAGATAATATAGCAAAGTAGGCTTAAGGCTATCGCGTAGGTCTAGATAATTATAGCTAGATACTTATACTAGTTAGAACCTTTGCTAGGCTTAGCTATAGAGTAGCCGACGTATATAAAGCCTAGCTTAAAGCGAAGATTCGGACTATTATTTGTTTATTTACTAATATCCGAGCTCGTACGGGACCTCTACGGACGCTAACTAAAATTTCTCGACGGTCCTACTAGCTTATTCGCTATATATAACGGCCGTCTAATATTATCCGTATCGCGCTACCCGCTAAGGGCGCGATATATACGCGGGATAATTTAAGCGACTCCTATACCTCTATTAACTAGAGATATAATACTCGGTCGATATTGCTATAAGTTATATATACGATATATCTCTACTAAAATTAGAGCACTTTTTATTTCCTATATAATTGCTATAGTTAATAGTACGACCTAATAGGGGTCTACGGGACTTCCTATATTTCGCTAGGATAGTTCTATAGAAATTAAGTATATAGATACGGCTAGAATAAGAGTAAGTATATACTATAATATCTAGGGTACCGCTTACTACGGAATAGTAGCCCTTAGGTTATAGGTCGTATCGCGGACTATAGCTAGTAGTAATTACGTCTATTTGTAATAATTGTCGCGGATACGCCTATAATAGGCAGCTATAGGGTAGAAAGGTACTTATATTAAGACAAGGAGAAGAAATATAACCCGAGTTATACGTTATTTTAATCGTAGTTAAGTAGCTCTTAAAGCACTAATTAAGTAAAACTAATTAAGCTCTATAATAGCCCTAGACTACTATAACCGACCTCTTCTATACTATATATAGCTAATATATATTATTAACGACGAGACTATATCGTCGATTACCTAGTAGGCCCTAAGATATATATATCCTTTCTCCTACCTATAATTAGTTACTATCCTTAGAAGACGTAGTATAGCGACTACGACGAGTACGTCGGTAGCTATCGCCGTATTTCTTCTTATACTTCTTATAGGACTTCTACTTAGAGATAAACTCCTCCTCGTCCTCTTTAGATTCTAGACTACGCTTACGCTTTAAAGACGCCTTCTTCTTTCCTAAGCCGTAGCTCGAGCTATAATAGCGGTGGCTCTTCTTACTAGAGTAGTACTTTAACTTCGATAATCGGTAAGGAGCGTTGCGATATCCCTTAGAGCTACGCTTATTCTTACTATACTTACTAAACTTAGTATAATCTCTCTTTTTATAAGAGAATCGACGCTTCTTAGAGTTAGCGTCGGACGAGTTAGACTAGCTAGATAATCCCGAGTTAGACTTAGACGCCTTCTCTAAGCTAGAGGATATAAAGCTAGAAGGCTCCGACTCGCTCCTAGATATATAAGAAGCTACTTTGCGCTCCTCGATAACCTTAGCTTTGCCTTCGGATAGTACTATAGCTTCGTTATCCTAGGCGCCTCCCTTACGCTTCTCTATACTTAGCTATTCGTCTATACTAGGCTTCTTCTCGCCTTTTAAGTTAGTAGACTTAGTCTTAGAATTAGACTCGTCTATAGTATAGGAAAAGCGCCGGTCGTCGTCCTTACTATTTAATAGGATAGTAATAGAAGCCGTAGGCTTAATCCGATATAGGTAGGAGCCGAACGTATAGCGTAGAGTTATAGGGTATATCGGCTAGAGGCCGGCCGGACTACCGTTAGTACGAGACGAAGCCTTATTATCGCTAGATATACGCGGTAAAGCTATAGTACTAGTTGTCTTTGCCTTCGCGATATCGCCGCTAGCTATAATAGACTAGCTACCTAATATAATACTTTGCGAGATAAGACTAGCGCTTTATTATATTACCTAAACGTAGTAATATAGTTAGATATACTAGTAGGATTCTTACCTAGAACTTTTAAGAGCTACTCGAGTATAGCAGTAGAACCCTCGTCTCTACTATAACGATATATAAGCTCCTAAATAACGGCTTCTAGCTATAGATCGGTTAGTCTATATAGTAGCCGACCTAGTAGTATAAGAGGGCTTATATTAGGGTCGTTCTCCTATACTAGCTTATTACTAGAGAGTTAGGCCTTTAGAGGCATAGTATAGATATTTAAGCCCCTCTCTATTTCTATTATAGGCGACGGTTAATAGTAATATCGCCGGCTATAAGGCGTATACGTATGTATCCTATCGTATTAACGGAGGATAGTTATTATTTAAAATAAGCGGGAAACTATATACGCGCTCTAAGTACGAGATCGCGTTAAGGGGAAAAACAAGATTAAGGTATATATCGTTACTACGATAATACTAAGGGATATAGGCTATACGCCCTAAGCCCCCGCGTAGACCTATAGTATCTTATAGATCGAAGTCCGACTAGGGAAAAGCTAGAACTCGTCGCTATATTATATTACTACTATACGCTACTTAACTAATCCCCCTACCTCTACTTAGGCCCTCGGCTAGATACCTTAGGTTAGCGAAGCTAGGGCTCTAGCGGAGCGCCTAGGGATAACCTAGGTAAAAGCGTCGGGTTAACGCTATATTTTAATACGAATTTGATTGGTAGTGTGATAATATAGTATGTTTTGTGTATGTAAGTGTGTAAAAGGACCTCGAGACTGCTCTTAGGATAAATAATAACCCTGTTGTATGCCTAATAGAGCCTATACGAATAGCTTAGAAAATACGCCGTAATTCGTCGATATATTAGAAGCCCTTAAAGTAGAAGAGTCGCCGCTAAATAGTCTATAATACGACATTATAGCGATAGAATTTTCGGATACAAAATATAGGCTATTTTTAACAAATACCTAGCCTAGGACCTCCCGTTTTTTATATGTCTATATAGGGTATAGTTAGTATATAGTCGCATAGGAGGGCTATATAGCTATATAGCTATTCCTTTTGCCCGGCTCGTTTTTAGGCCCTAGAAAGCGAGGATTAGTGCCTTAGGGACCGAGCTTCGAGGGACTATATATAGGGAGTAATCCCCCTATATAGTAGACGCTAAAACAGGAGCTAAGCGTAGTAAGGGAAGCCGCTACTATAAGCGATATTAGGCTATTCGAGTAGGTATAACGCGCAGTCTTCGCTTTCTAGTACCTAGCTATAATACGTTAGGCGGACTATAACTAATTATTTAACCTTCGCTTTAGTTCCTTTCGTAGCGTTATCGAGCGGACCTTTAGTATAGTAAAGCGACGTTTCCGTGTTTTCTAGAGTACGCCGTAATATAGTATTTGCGCTTAAAAATATATATAGTATACTTTACTACTACCCTCTATACTATCCTTTAAGAAACCTAAGCGAAGGCGGTAGATATATTTAAATTAAAGGCTAATACGGCTAGCGATAGGCTATTCGATAATACCGCTACGGCTATAGAAGAAGATAATAGTATTAGAGGACTAATAGATAGGCTAAGAGATACTACTATACTCGAAATATAGCAAGTATACTAATAATACCTATAAGATTAAGAAGATAAGATAATATTGTTTTAGCTAGAAAGGTTATAGATAGGCGTAGCTTCTTTATTTACTCGAAATATTAACGGTCTTAATAGTTACAAGGATAGAAAATAGCAGCGAACAATCAGAGACGAAGGGAAGACAGTTAAGAAGGAAGGGAGGACGAATAGAAAGCACTATATACTAGGGCAGAGGAGGTGCTAAAGGCGGAAGATAGAAGAACCCCTAAGAGGGCATATAGGATAATAATCTTAGAACTCCTTAGAGGACTAAAAGCAATCTACAACTAGGCAAGCTACGTAATTACAAAGGTAGCTAATATAGTCGTAGCAAAGATTACGAAGAAACAATAGGAGATAAGCCTAAACTACCGCACCTAGGTAGCAGTAGCTAGTTAGGAGGCGCTAAAACCCCCGAGGATAGTAGTTAGAGTCTATATTACGGACCTATAGGAGCAAAAGGAAATCTAAGGACTTATAGGGAAAGAGATTGTAGAAAGAATTACAGTTAAAGAGGTAATTAGGGCTAGGAACGAAGGTAAAGGGGTAATTAAGCTATTTATAGCATAAGAGCAGGACAAAAAGAAGCTAGAAACACAAAAAGAATAGACAACTAAGATAGGGAAAATAGCAAAGGTCTCCTAATAGCAATTTATAATTATAGCCTATAGTATAATAAGAAGCTTTAAGGAAGAACAGGATATTAAGAGCCTATAGAGACAAAACTAAGCTATATGCCTAGGCCTAAAGATTACAAAAGTAGTATAGATTAAAAGGAAAATCGAAGAGACTAAGAAGCAGTCTTCCCTAATTATTTAGGTAGGGAGTGTAGAGCAAGCTAATATAGTACTAGACTAGGGGTTGTTCTAAGACTTCGAAAGATTAGAAACAGAGATATATAGAAGCAACTATAGGATAATACAGTACTTTAAATATCAACACTATAGACACTTAGTAGCTAAGTATATAAAGACAACTAACACCTACTCCTATTATATAGGGGATTACTAGGTTAAAGAATGCAAAGTATATAAAGGAGAAGCAAGATATATATACTGTACTAAAAGACACCCCTCTTAGGCGAAGGAATGCCTAGTAAGAATACAGGCAGCTAGGAAGGCAAAGGAAGCTAGAATCAATATACTAAAAAGATATATAATAAGCTAGGGTAGCTAGGTGTAGAAGCAACCTAGCTAAGTGCTATAAAAGAGGTCTAGGCAAGATAATAGGTTCACATTTAGGGCCTTACTAGTATAAGAGAGTTACTAGCAACTAGGGAGACTAAGATACCTTAACATTGCAGGAAAGGAAGTAGGGCAGACAAAGCTTAGTCAAATATTAGTCTAAAGTAAGGGAAGACTAAAGGAAAACTTATAGGGAAATAATATAGATAAAACCTAATAAACATTGCAACATTACTAAACATTATATAGTACAATGTTAATAAGAGCAAAGACAAGGTATAGAGGAGCTTCCTTTAAGTACTAAACCTAAAAGAACATTACATTATTGCAATCTAAGAGCCCTAGCTCAACCTATATATAAAGAGACTAGTAACAGTCAAAGACCTAAGATACTACCTAATTATCTATAACTAGGGAGCCCTAAGGATATGTATCTATATTAGTAAGGAGATAGATATAGAAACCTAGCAGGCTATACTATAGGAGGATAGGGACCTAACATTAGTTTAAGTAGAGATATCCTAAGGTATACTCTAAGTCTACTGTATATACAACCTACTACTAGACTTAAGAAGCAGTACCTAACTAAAAACCCTAGAAAGACTACCTAGAGTTATCTAGGGGAACACCTACTAAATCCTACTTAGGGATTTCAACCTCTACTACCCCCTCTAGGGCTTAGACTTTACCCTAGCTTACTACTTCCTAGCAGGAAGACTGATTAATATACTAGAGAGGGAAGGAATAGAAATTGTTACCCTAAAGGGACTAATTACTTAGGAGGTAAGAGGAAGCAGTAGCATACTAGACCTATACTTTGCATTACATTAGATTAGGAATAGGATTATAAGATATAGGGTTAACTAGGAACTAGAAGAATTATTAGACCACTTCCCGGTGTAGATTAAGCTAAATGTCTAAGCTAATTAAGAAAGGGAACTAGAGGAGAAGCTCAACTAGAAAGGTACTTAATAGGGCAGGATTAGGGAGGAACTAGAAAGGGATCTAAAACTAGAGGAACTCTTAATAAAGCACCTACTAAGGCTAGAGGACATTAATAAGGCAGTAGAAGAACTAACAGGAATCCTAAAATAGGTAGCTAGAAAGCATACCCTAGCAAAGAAACATTTACTATACTAGCAACTATACTAGACTAGTAAGTATATAAGGAAGGTTAAAGTAGTAAGGAAGGCTAGGAGGTAGTAGACACAAACCTATACCTAAGAAGTATAGGATAACTATAACAAAGCCTACTAGGAAAAGAAGATCTAGATTAAGAAAGACAAGATATAAGAATAGAGATCTATAATAGGAATAATTATAAAGAAACTAGAGGAGATATAGAGGATAGCTAAATAGGCAAGGAGACCTAAATAGGACAAGGATATACTACTACAATTCCCGGACATTATAGACTAATAAGGACAAATGTAGACTACAATAGAAGGGAAAGCAAGAGCCCTAGGCTAATACTTCTTCTATAGAAAAGTACAAGCAGACCTATTAGATATAAAGGAGAAAGAATAAGAGACTCTACTACTAGGTATACTAAGAGACACCTAGGTTAAACCCGAAACTATTAAAAGGATCCTAAAGAAAATTCTAGGCAATAAGGCACTAAGAGAAGACAAGATCTATAACAAACTTCTAAAAGCATATAGGAAGGGGCTAGCCCTAGTACTAGCTAATATCTTTTTACAAAGCCTAGCACTAGGACACTACCTAAGACTATTTAGGAAGTCCCTAATAGTAGTGCTAAGGAAGCCCTAGAAGGAAGACTATATATAGCTTAAGGCCTATAAACTAATAGCCCTACTTAATATAATAGGCAAGGTGCTAGAAAAAATTATCGCTAAAAGGCTAACAACCTTTGCCGAGGAAAGGAATATCCTTCCTAAAGGCTAGATAGGAGGAAGAAAGAAGAGGTTAATACTAATAGCTATAGAACTAATTATAGAATAGATTAAGCATATCTAGCACTATAGTTAAAACTAGGTAGCAACCCTCCTCTCCCTTAATATCTTAGGAGCCTTTAATAATATCTCCTATAAAAGGCTCCTATATATACTTAAATAGAAAGCTATACTAAACTAGATAGTCTAATTTATCTAGTCCTTCCTATAGGAAAGATCAATATAGATTATCCTAGGCAAATTCAAATCAGACCTAATGCTAACTAAAAAGGGAATCCCCTAAGGATTAATACTCTCCCTAATCCTCTTCCTTATCTTTATAGTAGACCTACTCCCACTCCTAGAATTAAAAAACACATTAGCATTAGGGTTTGTAGATAACACAAACATCCTAGCCTAGTCTAAGATAATAGAAACTAACTACAAGATCCTAGAAGAGAAGCACTAGGAGTATAAAAAATAGGTAAGGAGGCATAGAGCAAAATTCGCCCTAGAAAAGTACTAGCTTATCTACTTTAGTAAGGCTAAATCAACCTACAATATAAAGCAATTAATCACTATCTAAGGCTTTAAAACCTAACTATTAGTAGAGCTTAGGGTACTAGGGATCTAGCTAGATCTAAAACTGAATTAGGGACTATAAGTAAAGAAGGCAAAGTAGAGGGTAGATGCTAATATACAATCTATTAATAGGCTTATAGCCTCTATATAGGGGGCTACATTCGAGAAAGCCAAAGTTATATACAAAGCAATTATCAAGCTAGCAATACTATATAGAGCACAGATATAGACAGCCTAAGAGAAAACATCTTAAGAGGATTAAGCAACTAGTTAGCAGGTCCTATACCTAAGCCTAAGCAAATCCTAGGAGTATATAAACTATAC
>NW_006921546.1:55688-157212 GCF_000340215.1 Pseudocercospora fijiensis CIRAD86
TACTTAAAGGGACTAAGACACTAATATGCAGCAAAAGACAATAGAATACCTAGCCTAATAGACTATCTAAAAGCAACTAGACAAGATTAAAAGCCTAGTATATTAGGACTAGGAGGCGAGACAGACTACAAATAACTCCCTAGAAAGTTAAAGACCTTAGAGCAATATAGAGTCTTAACAAGAGAAATGCTAGAGAAAGAGCTTTAGGGACTAAATACAAGGCTAAAGGAAGATAAGCTAAAGGGAGAGAAACAAAGCCTAGCAGAATCAATTGCTAGACACCTATAGGAGCAGGAATAGAACAAAACACAAGTCAGACTAGGAACCCTAAAGGTACTAATTAAATTTAGTCAACATAACTACTAGCTCTATAAGGACCTAAATAGGGCCGAGGCAAGCCTAGCTATCCAAATTAGATCTAAATATATTAGACTCAGATCTTACCTATTTAGAAGAAACGTCCTAGGAATTAAAAGCAGAGCTTACCAATATAGCTACTAATCTTAGAACCCTAAGTATATACTGCTAGTCTGCCCTTAATAGTTAGAAAGTAGAAGTAATTAGAGACTAAAAGCAATAGAAAGGGAATACGATAAGCTAATCTAGAGTAAGGAAGACCTAAAGAGGATAGTAAAGTGGATTATTAAACAGGGATTCGTATAACAATTCGCACTAGCAAGGGAAACTAAGGAGTAGATAAGAAGGAGGGAAGAAGAGGGGGAAAGAAGGGTAGGGCAGCAGGCAAGGTAGTTAGAGGGTAACAACTATAACACTAGTATACCCTAGAGGAAGGAAAACAAGGAAACGAGGAAGATTAACACTTATAAATAGGACAGGAGGGAGGTTTTTACCAACTAAGTTGGTTTCCTACCTAAAAACAATATATAGAAACAGACCTACATAGGCCGAAAGGCACTACAATAGGCAAATGAAATATCTATCTATCTATCTATTAACGGTCTTAGTTATTATTAGATTATAGCTATTTTATATAGAATTTATTATTTCTATAGTATCGTACTAGACTTCCTACTATAATTAGAAAACTTTGTTAACACAACTTATAGCTAAGAAATATTATTTTATATTAGAACCTTAGGTACTACTAGAACCGTACTAGGGATATAGATCTAAAGATATTCTAAAAAAAAGTTGTGTTTAAGAACAGCTAACAAATCTAATACTTTAGTTTACGAGCTTAGAATAGTAATTTAAATACCTCTAGATACTCGTCTACTAACGCTATAGATATAGCCTACTATACGTTAAAACGTACGCCGAGAATAATATTAACTATATTACTATAGTTAGTCGTTATTATCTTATAATATAACCTACGCTTTTGCCTTAAAGCTAGGTCCTTAAGCTCGTCGTATCTAGCGGCGAAATCCGCCGAGAAAGCTAGCCGGTATAACGATCGTCCTAGCGGTATAAGTATAGCTATAATCTCCGCTATATAATTTACTATAGATACAAAATTATCGATAGTCTACTATATCTAGTTTTATGCCTTAACTTAACGCCGCTTGCCTCTATATTAGTATTATAGGTTACCTACTTTTAAGCCTAGATATTACCCTTTAGCTATAGTATTTCTACCTTACTCTCTAGAGTCCTAAATAATAAGCCTTCTACTATATCTATATAGTAATAAGGGTAACTACTATTAGTACTATAATAGCTAGGCCTTTAAACCTAGAATCCGCTCTCTTACTATAATTCCTAGCGCTATTAATAGTAGCGTTTGTTAGGTATTACGTCTTAGTATTATTAAGCGCTAGTTGCTTTTAGCCTCGACCTTAACTAGCGCTAGCGCTAGATTAGGTATCTTGTCGAGTATCTCCTACTACGTATCTAGCAATTGCGAGTAGCTAGGCGGTAGTTTTAGCTAAGAGTACTAAGACTAGTCGATTACTTAAGATTCTATTTTTTACGCCGTTAGAACTATAGGCCTATTCTTTATTACTCTACTACCCTAAGCTACTATCTAAAGTCTACGGAAGTTACGAGATATATCCTAAGCGCTTTTAACGAGATTACGACGATACGACAATCGTATAAAAATATATACCTCGTTATCTAGTTTACTTATTATAGTAGCTACTAGTATAACGGTTTATATACTAATAAATGCTATAATATTATAGATTAGGTTATAGATAATATAGGCTCTAGATATATCTTAGGCTTAACCTAAACGATATCGTTAAATTATCTATCTATCCTAAGTAGAAACATTCTATTATTATTAGCTCTATAGTATATACTATATAGAAGTTTCTATAATAAGTCTATATCTATATTAATAAGTATAAAGAGTATATACCCTAAGCTAGGTATATAACAAAGTAAGATTAAAAGAAGGAACCTTAATATAGTAAGTAAAAATACTACTATATTATACTACTACTTAGTAAAACCCTAGTTAGATCCTATATCTATAGTTAAAATCTAACTAAACCTTTACTATAGACCCTATATATTGTGTTATTTTAAAAATCACTAAAGCGATAAGAATATACTAATCAAATAAATAGCTCTTATCCTTTATACCTTAACTCTATTAAATCTTAAAAAAACAGTCCTAAAGTATCCTAAGCTATATAACGTTATAATCTTTCTATTTATTAAGCCCTAGGCTATAGATATATTTAGTAGAATAATTCTCCTTTACTAAGGCTTGTTTTAAAGAGATAGGAATATCTACCTTATAGCTAAATATTAGTATAACTTTCTATAAGAGTCCTTTTTCGGCCTAGTACTAGGGCTAGATAGGCCGTTTACAACTTCTATACTAGCTACAGTATCTAATCCTAATTATAATACTAAGACTAAATAAATAACCTTTAGATCTCTATATTATAATTAGGAAAGGATACCCGCGCCGGTATATCGTATTAGAAATAAGGTCTTACACGACCTAAGGAATTACTAAACCGATAGACTAAAGAAGAGTCTCGACTCGAGATACGCTAAGTATATAGTCGAAGAGGTATTATTACCTATATTAGTACGACTCTCTAGGATATCTAGTAATATTTACCTAGTATTCTATACCGACCTCCTAAGACTAGCGAGTAAAGACCCCCTACTAGGATAGGAAATCGACGACGAATAGCTAGACCCTATTTTATTTAAGACGTATAAAGAATAGTAGGTCGAAGAAATTCTATATACCTAGAAAAGAAAATAGGGTAGAGGACGAGAAGCGCTTATAAAATAGAGCGGCTACTATAAACCTACGTAGGAACCCCTAGATTATATTGCGGATACCTCGGCGCTAGACGATTTCGAAGCGAAATAGAGACAAATCGAGACAAATAACGGACCTTTAGGAGACTATAAAAAGAGAGGAAAGCGGAAGAAATAAGGCGGTAACCTAGAGTTTTCCTATAAAGAGCGATTATTAATTTATAGGTTTTACGGATTTTACTAACCTTTAGAGTTTTTTTACTAACCTATTAGTTTTTATTTAGAGAGTATTTTAGTTTACTTAATGGACTAGAAAAGGGAGATATAATTTAAAATAGAGAAAGATTTTATTTAGGTATTTATAAGTAAGTATCGGGTCTCTACCCGAAATTAAGAGGTCCTCTTAGGATAGAAAAAAATAATAATAATAATACCTCTAGAACTACCTAGAGCCTACTAGAAAACCTATAGGAACCCTTATTTAGTAGCCGGCTACTCCGCCGGGCCTTTACGATAATTCCCGAGCTAGGGAGTAGTAGGAACCTCTCTAAAAAAAAGAGATTAGCGAGAGAAAATCGACGGATAGGGAAGGAACTTATATCTAAGTCTATTAAGCTACGATATTAGGGACAGTATTCGTTACCTCCGAGGCTATAGCGCTAAAAGAAAAGGTTAGCGAGGGTTTTATCGTAGGAAATAGGAAAACTTACTTAGATAATAATCCCTACGGCTAGAAAGACTTTAAAGCTTTCTATATCTTAAGAACCTTAAGAAGGTCGGAATACTTAGCGGCGACTATACTATAGGTCGCGCGGATATAGCTAGCGTAAGCTATATAAGCTATTTAAGGACTAAATAGTTAGCGAGGGTTTTAGTACGGAATCGTATAGACTTATAGTAGAGCGTAAGCGATTCTCTTACGAGCGTAATTAGTATAGGCCCTCGAGCTAGCGGGCTTAGAAAAGGTTAGCGAACCCTATAACGAATAAGGTAGATATCTTATAGATTAATCGGCGTAGTCCTCGCTAGACTTATAGTAACTAATATAGTAGATTCGATAAGCTATCTAGAATAAGTTAATTTTATAAAGGAAATCGCGGAAGATAGAGAGGGACTTACTATAGTAGTAGTAGTAGCGGTAGTAGTAGGGAGATATATAAAGAAAAGAAGAAGAAGAGGAAGAAGAGGGAAATATTAATACTCCTAGAAAGCGATACGGAAGTATAGATTATAAAAGTAAAAGAAGGCGCGAATATAAGTAAAGCGTTTAAAAGGGCAGTTACGGCGCGTTTCAGAAAGCGGTAAGTAGATAAAAGAGCGCGGTTTAGTAGTCGTAAAGAAAGTTATAGTCCTTAAAACCTAGGATATAGCAAAACCGACTAGAAAGTAGCGGAAACCCTAATTATAAAGAAGGAAACTACGAGCGCGTTACTTTAGAAAGCTTAGATAAGCGTAGATCTAATAGATAAAGTAATAGCGCTAGAAACTACGAGGGGCGTTCTATCCCCGCTAAGGAAGGGAAGGAGGACGGAGGTAATATAAAGGGCTACGCCCTAGGTAGAAAGCGCTAGCCTTAGGCATTCGGCCTACGCGACTCTAACCTACTACTTAGCGCTTAGCGTACTATATAAAACTATTCGGATTTACGTAGATAGACTTAGCTCTTTATCGAACCTATTAAGTCTTATATCTAGTATCTACGTACGCCTTACTTACCTATAAGAATATCGGCGCTTAGATTATAGTAACCGAGAAGCTTTAGATATAGTAGGGCGTTATTAACGGTAGTTTAGGTTCTATCCGCGATATCGTCTAGGCTTAAGATATATTACGTACTAGTTAAGAGGTTATTAATAAAGATATACCGGCCGTTATACTAGTTAAGCTAGACTAGTACTCTAGCCCGATACTAAATTAGGAATAGACCCTATAGTAGTTCGGTTTCTGAACTACTAAACGTATATAGTTTGGTTTCTTAGCGGCGAACTAGCTCCCTAGTTCCGGTTTAGTTTTTTCGAACTATATAGATTCCTAGTTTAAACTAGAGACTATATTAGTTTTACTATAAGGACACTCTTATTCGACTACTAGCTACGATTGCCGGCTATAATAGTAACTCTGTTACATTTACTACGCTCTTTTGCCGTTGCTAGGGCATAGTTACCGTTACTAGGGCATAGTTGCCGTTGCTAGGGCGTAGTTTTGCTATAAGGACACTCTTATTCGACTACCGGCTACGATTGCCGGCTATAATAGTTACTAGGTTTTATTTACTACGCTTTATTACCGTTACTAGGGCGTAGTTGCCGTTGCTAGGGCGTAGTTGCCGTTACTAGGGCGTAGTTGCTATTACCGGGGCGTAGTTGCCGTAGTTACGAAAGCTTACCTATATAACGTTACGTAGGCGGCAACAATTAGGGCTTCGCGACATTCTTATACTTTTAACTTCTTCCTCTATACCTATACCGATAATAACTACTATACGCTACGCCCCCGCCCCTTTCCCTTATAATAGCAAGAGAGAAGCGCGCCGCGCGCTAAATAGAAAATAGAACTAAAGACCGCGAGTTTGTTTTGCCTAAGCGTCTAACTAAAAAGCGTAAGACTAAAGAGGAGTACTCTACGAAGAAGAATTCCGTACGAGACCGCGAGAGAAAGGAGAAGATAGATAAGGATAAAAGAGCTAAGAATAAGAGAAGAAAGGCGCGGAATAAGGCATTCTATCGATAGCTAGCGCCTATAGAAAAAAGTAAAGGTTAGAATAAGAAGACAACCTAAGAGAAGGCTAAGAGGAGGAAAGAATTGCGGCTAGTTTTCGAGCGTAAAGTTCTAGTAGCGTAAGTCAATCTAGCTAGCGGCCGTAGCTAGCAGCTATAGCCGGTAGCTATAGCCGGTAGCTATAGCCGGCAGCTATAGCCGGTATATTTTTCTTTAATACGTTAACTAATAGTATTTAGACCTATAGCCGCTACCTCTATCGATACGACCGATAGTAACGGAGATATTTAGATAGCCGAGAACAATAATACTAGAGTTTAGGATGCCGCGATAGAGCTTAATACTACGAATAAAGGAACTAAAAAAAGCGAGGAGATACTATACGTCGATCTAGTAATAGGTATAGTCTTAGGGCCTAACGCTATAGACGATAAGCGCTAGGAGTAGATCGAGTATAGTTAAAGAGACGAGATACTAGTAAAGGGCTAAGGTATAAGTCCTATTAATCTAGAAAATTATAGTTAAAGCTACTACGAAAAGCTAGTAAGGATTAGAATCGAGACTAGTCGTCTTTATATCCTCGATATAGAGTAGAAGTTTCTTTATTAGTATTAGAGCGAAGCCTTTACGTCTATAAAGGCAAAGTAGCTTGCGATTAATACGATCGGGGCTAGGTATCTAGGGACGGTAGAAGTGTTACTATAGGAGGAAGGGGTATAGGTAATTATTCTATACTCGGTATATATAGCCGGCGTTCGTAGCCGGTAGATACTAATAGTTAAATAGAAAGCGTTTCTCGAAGGCAGAGTGCTACTACTATATAAAATCTTTACTAAGGCAGAGAGGGCTTATATCCGGAATCTAAGCTACTAGTAGGATAGGTTAGCGTTAGAATTCTCTAAATCTCTATATAAGCCTCCGAAGGATTACCTATTTTAGCGATACGGCTTTATCTCGACTACTCCGTAGGCACCCGAAGAAGCTCGAGCGCTCTTTAAGGTCTTTACTAAGAAGCGGAAGGAGTTCGAGGATTAGGATTAGTTAATAGAGCTATTAGTTAGTCTTAGGTTTCGTAGTTAGACTCGGCCTAAGCATTTGCTTATCGAGTATCTTATACCGAAAGAGGATAGATTAAGACTAAAAACGAGCTTAGATTCGTTAGGTATAGTAGCTCGGTTCCGTTAGTAGGAGAGAGCCGCCGTATAGAAGGCAAAATTTAGGTAGTTAGGGTAGCTAGGAAAGAAATTCTAGTAGTTAGGCTAGCTAGGGTAGCTAGGAAAAAAAATCTAGTAGTTAGGTAGCTAGGAAACAAAAAAAAAGGTAGCTAGCTATTTACTACCTAGCTATTCCTAACGATACGATACTATAAAAGAAAGGGTGTTTCCCTATAGCTACTAGTATATATCTACTACTCCTAAGTCCTTACCTTACCGTACGAAACCTTAAAATATACCGACCGATATTGTATATATACTAGGCGCTATACTAGGAAGGGTAATAACGAAACGATAGTCGAAATAGTCTAGTATACGAGCGAGATTACGACAACGTCGAGAGGAGGTCGTATACTTACCTTCGAGCCTATCGAGTCCTAGACGACGATTAGGGCTAGATTTATCCTCTCCGAATCCTAGTAGTAGGAATTTATTATAGGGTACTACTACCTAGTCCTTACCTTTACGGAGTCTAAGTAGAAGGTTATTCGGAGATATAAGAACATCGAGTATTAACCCGGAAATCTTCGAAAAGGCTAGCTAGGCGTATCTTTAGAAACCCGAGTATATAGAGCAGTTTAATTAATAGGTTTATAAGATATAGTTCCCTTTATACTTACGTTTAAAGGAGTGTAAACTCCGGAAGTACTCGATACGATAGAGGAGTAAGGAGCGAACGGATACATTCTAGAAGTTCTTTATAGAGGGGGCATTACACCGTTATACGACTTCTCGACTTAAAGGTTAACTAGTAATTGTCTATAACTTCTACGGTTTAATCTTAAAATACCCGAAACTAGGGGATAGGAACTTATCGCCTACGAACTATCTCTATTCTAAACGGTATCGGGAATCTTAAGGAGAGAGGAGAGTTAATATAGATACAGCGTTCTAGAAAGAGGTACGTCTTCTAAAATGCTAGCTATAGCTACTAGCTATAGCTGCCGGCTATAGCTGCCGGCTATAGCTACCGGCTATAGCTACCGGCTATAGCTACCGGCTATAGCTACCGGCTATAGCTACCGGCTATAGATTCCGGCTATAGATTCCGGCTATAGATTCCGGCTACTTAAATCAACCGTAGAGGTCTAGCTAATTATTATAGGCTACGCTTAAGGAAGCTCTAGGATTAAAGGCTACCGATTTCTCCCCCGAAGACTTTAAGCAACTAGCAAACGAAATGCTAGCTACAAACGGTCTTCCGGAAGACTTCTATAAAAGGGAGTCTATATAGAAGATATACCTATATCTTATAAACTACCCTCCCCTATTTCTCGGCGCGACAACCTAGCGTATTATATTCGAAAAGAACAAAGAGGCTACGTTAGACGACATTCGGGAGATCCTCCGTAATACTCGCCGAGTAGCTATTACTATCGATAGCTAGTTAAGCCGAACTATAAGAGCCTCCTTCCTCTCGATTATACTATACTTTATTAATTCGGATTAGAAACTCTAGGAACTTATAATCGGATTCCCTAAAATTCTAGGTTCCTATACTAGTAAGGATATAGCGAAGCTTGTCTATACGGTAATAGATAGAGTTAGCGTAACAACGAAACTAATCTCGATTACTACGGATAACGCTAGTAATAATCGAATATTATATAAGGCGTTATATATACAATTTACTCGTATATGTCTTTAAAATTACTAATTATATCGATAGGGTCGAGTACGTAGAGGAGATTATAAGGTCTACAATCTAGCTTAATCTTCCGAATATTAAGCTCGCTACGATTCCGGATACGTACGATAATATATACGACGATAACGATAAAGAGGAGCCTAGTAATAGCCCTAGCCCTATTAAATCGGAGCCGACGTCGTTACTAGTTACATCCCTATAGAAGTTTCCCTACCTCGCTTATATAGTTTAAATCGCGATCCGAGCCCTCTTTAAGACGCTTAAAATTGCACTATTATACGACGACTAATAGAAGATCCTAGATAAGGATAAGGTAAATTCGAAAGTCGAGAAACTCGTTATAGCAATAAGATAGGATAAGGTAGAGAGCCTCGCTCTCGTTTTATATAAGGTATAACTTTTGTCTATAGCTAGTACCTATAGCCGGTAACCTAGTATAGTTCTAACTCTTTTTCTCTAGCTTCGTCGTCTAGTAATATATACGAACTCGAGCTTATAGAGATATAACCGATTCGAGGCTATTTAAAAGAACCTAATCGAGCGCCCTAAAACCGATACCTAGAATATCGTATAGAATAAGCGATAGTAAAAGCGGCCTCCTTAGCGCCTACTCCGTTTTATCTAAGACGTTAAAACCCGGTTCGATTCGACTTTCTATATAGTTACGAGGGGATATACTTTACGTACCGCTTTCGAGATCTATTAGAGTTCCGAGGGTATTAAGTAGCTTAGGCTTACCTCCGCTAAATAGTACTAAGTAGAGTATCTCGTCGATATTAGTAAGTATTATACAAAGGTTACTACTACGATTAGAAGAACCCGAGGACCGACGATCTACCTTATCTTTACGTACTATAACTAGCTCTTTAACGAGCTCGAGGAAACCGTAGCTAAGCTAGCTAAGAAGAGCGTTCCCTAGAAAGTAGCTATAACGAAAGCTATAGATAGCTCCTATACTAAGTTATATAAATATTATAGTGCTACCTTTAAGTCGTTCGAGGATATCTATAGCGTTACGTACTTACTTAACCCGGTAGAAAAGGATATATACTAGTAGAGGCTAGAATAGAAGGCGGACGAGGTATAGCCGAAGCATTACTAGACTATTCTAGAAAAGATATTCTACGAGCGTTAGAAAGAAACTAGTCTAAATGCAGCTCCTATAAAGAAAAAGAAGGTTTAGAGGGCTCCGATATTATACCTATTTCGTAGGTAGGAAGTAGAGGTAGAAGAGGAAGCAACTACTAAAGGGAATAAAGAAGAGTTCGATCTCTATCGGCGCGCGAGTAAGTATAAACCCGTAGGCTCGGAAAGAGGGCTAATAATCTCTAGATCTTACCGGTCTTCTAGATGAATTCGGAGACGATATTCTCGCTATATAGTAGCGGTTAGAGCCTAAGTTTCTAACGACAGCGTCGGTCGCTCGGGACGTTCTCGCTATCCCGAGCGTAGGTATAGGCTATAAGAGGTCTTTTAGTATCGCTCGTTACTAGAGCCGCTTTAATCGAATATACTCGCCTACTACCTTCGAATCTATTATAGTATTCCGATACTATCTCCTCTACTAGAATCGCTAAGGTAGGTTACTAAAGATTATACTAAAGGAGTTAATCGAGGAATTAGAAAACCTTAAGATCGTAGAAACCTAGGAGCGCGAAGAGAATGCGAAATTTAGTCTAAGCGAAACCCTAATTAGCGATAACGAAGAGGAGGAAGGCGGAGGTAGAAGGCGATACCGGGTCGAGAAGCGGAAACGTATATAGGCTTAGAGTAGCTTTAAGGAGACGAAGCGTTTACGTATAAGGTAATATAGCCGGCGTATATAGCCGGTATATATCCGAAATATATTTCGAATTCCTAGGACCTAAATAGACTAGTTGCTATAGTAACCGACCCCGCTTACCTACGGACTATTTCTAATTCTCTATTCGCTCTTCCTCTCCTTCTTCCCTTTCCCTATATTCTTAAAGACAAATATACCTTAAGGATTCGGCTCTTCGGGCCTTCCTAAGCCGGCTACCTCCCCTTCCTTAAGCTACTATCCTTTATTCGAATCTAACGATAACCTACTAAGGCGGTTTAATAGAAGACTATTTGTTCTAAAAGGTAAGAAGCATTAATATCTCCTTACGATTATATACTTATTAATTTTCTAGGTCCTACCGATATACCCTCGTCGCCTAAACGCGTAGATAAATATCTTTAGAGGCTAAAGGGCAAGGGTAAAGTAAGCTAAGTATAGGGAGACCGTAGCGAGAACGAGATATCGGAAGAGTAAGGCTCTCCGTAGTATATACGAAGAAAGGGGATTCCTCGGAAAACAGTACCGAAAAATAAGAAGGCTTTAGATAGATAGGAGAAGGCTAAAAAGAGTAGGCGGACGAAGACTATCGCGAAGAAAAGTTATCTTTCTATTAAAAATAAGGGAATAAGACAGGACTCGACGATAAAGAAGCGGCGCTTTAAACTAGGTACTATTACCCTTCGCTAGATCCGGCTTTTCTAAAACAAAAGAAGGACCGAGCTTTTAATCCCTAAGACTCCCTTCTAGCGACTCGTCCGAGAAATTATATTAGATTTTCGGTCTAGTATACGATTTACGGCTAAGGCGATTAGTGCTCTTTAGGAAGCTACGGAGGCATTTCTCGTAACCGAGCTTAAGCTTTTAAACCTCCTTACTATCTATACGAAGCGGGTTACTCTTTAAAATAAAGATATACAGCTTCTAGCTAAAATTCGGCGTCGGTTTATAGCGGATTAGTTAGAAATTGTATTTAGTCGTTAGATTAACCTAGGAGGAGGCCTATTTTCGCATCCTTTTACCGGCTATAGGTGCCGGCTATATTTCTAATTTTATCTCCGCGCCGTCCCTAAATCTAAGGTACGAAGTAGAAACCTAGCGCTCTATATTTACCCGGCTATTACAGAGACGAGCTACATTTAGATTAGTTTCTTCGTATATCGCGACCTAGCGGGTAGTAAGCGAAAGGGCGATAGAACGTTTATAATACGTCTCTATTTAGACCTAAAATACAAAGGTCCTAAAGAGCCCTAGTATCCTAACTATAAGGAGATTCTTTAGCATTAGCACTTTAATCCTCTATACTACGAGGTAGATAGTAAGCCTACGAGAGAGAAACTTTAACGAGAAATTCTCTATAATACGTAGCGCTATTATATAGCTATAGATACGTACTAAGTCCGGCAACTCGAAGAAGATTTAAGACAGCGACCGAGTAGGAGAATAATAGTATATTAGTAGAGTCGAGGTCTTACAAGCGAAGCATAAGATAATATAGGCTCTTAGTCGTATAGAGTAACGTACTATATAAATAACTAGGCGTGCTACTCTTATTTACTTACGACCTATATCCTAGGATGCTCTACTCGTACTTTTTATACTCTTTTCTAATACCTTACCTATAATCGCTCCGCGACAACCGAGTAAATATAAGCTATAGGATTTCCGCTCGGTACCTTAGCCTTCGAGATACGGCGGAGTTAATTCTCTATAATACGTAGCGCTATTATATAGCTATAGATACGCACTAAGTCCGGCAACTCGAAGAAGATTTAAGACAGCGACCGAGTAGGAGAATAATAGTATATTAGTAGAGTCGAGGTCTTATAAGTAAAGCACGAGATAATATAGGCTCTTAGTCGTATAGAGTAACGTACTATATAAATAACTAGGCGTACTACTCTTATTTACTTACGACCTATATCCTAGGATACTATTCTCGTACTTTTTATACTCTTTTCTAATACCTTACCTATAAGCGCTCCGCGACAACCGAGTAAATATAAGCTATAGGGTTTCCGCTCGGTACCTTAGCCTCCGAGATAGGGCGGAGTTAAATTTAGAGCGATAGCCGGCACTCGTAGCCGGCATATAGAGACGGTAGTAGGCCTTTTCCTACTAAATAACTAGCTTGTTTAGTATAGCCTACCTAATATTTCTTATATTTACTAGCAATAGGCCTAGGTTACTTATAAGATTACTATAGCTAGTAAAGGCATTACTAAAGAATATCTATACTATAGTAGGATACTATTATTACGCCGGCTATTTATTAAAAGGAGGCTTTCGCCTATTACTATACCGGCTATAGATACTAGCTATATTTTAAAGTCTGCCGTACCTACCTTTTTTAGCCGTACCTGCCTTTTTTAGCCGTACCTACCTTCTTTCCTTGCTCTAACGTTACTATAATATAGGCTTGCGCGAAGCTTACTCTATTACCTAGCGATACCGCGATACTACCTCTCTCGCTATATTCAACCTTCGTATCGATACCTATACCTCTACGCTCTATATCTACTACCTCCGTAATACCCTCGCTCCGCGCGCGCCTTCGTATACCTTCGTAACGTACTTTTTTCCTTAATTCGACGACTTTTATAATACCGAGTCTGCTTAACTAAGTTACGACGCCTCGTAAGAAGGGACCTACTACTTCTACGGGTCGTAATAAGACCGGAAATAATAGAACGAGTATAGTATATTAACGTAAGAGGGCTACTACTACTACCGCTAGCTCCGGTACTAGAAAGGGCGTCGCGAGCAAGGCTCCGTATAAGACAACGGCGGGCAAGGCTCTACGTAAGACGACAACTAGCGCTTCTACTACTAGTAGTAGTCGTACGAAGCGTCGATAGCGCCTAGGAAGTAAGTCCTATTTATAGCCGGCAGCGTAGCCGGTAGCGTAGCCGGTAGCGTAGCCGGCATTCTTACTATCTTTTTACTAATCCTTCTTTAGCCGTAGCCCTCCGTTAGATTCGGTAGTATTAGAAGAGTTCTAAGCTCCTAATCCGTAAAGCTCCTTTCCGACGACTTATTCGCGAAATTGCCTAGGTTTATAGAACGGACCTTCGCTTCTAAGCCTCCGCGATAGACGCCCTTTAAGAGGCTATAGAAGCCTACCTAGTTCGTATCTTCGAATGTATATTTCTCTCCTATCTCTTTTCGGACTATACTAATACTATTTTAGCGGTCAACCTTATAGCTATCTACGTAAAGCGTATAACGATTATAGATAAGGATTTTAAAGCACTCGATTAGATTCTAAAAGGCTAGAATGTCTATATTCGAGATAGTGCTAGGTAGGATAGATGTTCTAGTAGGAAGGATATTCGTAGTGTCGTCTATAAGCTTTTCTATATACGAAATAAGCCGCGGTTATACGGCGCTATATACCGCGCTCTAAATACTCTCTAAGCATATATATATAGTATAGTATACTTTATTAGCCGTACGGAATAGAAGTCTTCGAAAATCCCGTTAGTACTAAGGAGTTAAAAGGCCGGCTACGCTGCCGGCTACGCTACCGGCTACGCTACTAGGTCTTATAAAGAACTAAAAGAAGATAGACATTCTAGTTAATTTGTATTACTTTGGGTTTTTAGAAAAAGAAAATAAGGAAAAAAGGAAGAAGATTAAAGAACCTAATACTTATAGTTATAGGTATTATCCCTATTCTCTAGACTATATTATATACCTGCTTTCGCAACTCTACCTAATACTCCTACTAAATATCCTTATACTCTACCTACTAGAAATTTAACTAGGTACCTAGACCTGTAGCTAGCTCTATATCTTTTACTATCTTCTATAGGTTAAAGGACTCCTCTATAGTAGCCTCTACTTCCTTATACAATACGAAGTTACTACCTACCCTATCCTTAATATCTGCTAAATAACCTAGAGTTCTAAGGAACGAACTAGCATTCGGCCGTAGTATAGCGAGTAACTAGTAGAACGCCCTATAGAGCTACCTTATAGCTATTTCGTATATAGTACCGATATCGAGGGAGGAGCTATCCTAGTACTTAATATTAGAGTATAGTTTAGTAGGAAAGTGCTAGAACTTCTTACGGAGAGCTTCGACGGAAATCGATAAGTTCTACCTAGATCTAGATAAAGACATTCTACTAAGTAGTTAGGGAATTAAACTATAAACGAAAGGATGAAATTTATACCTAAGGAGTACAGTTTCCGAACTAAACTATAATACCTTATATATATATATATATATGCTTTTGATTAGTTAGTGCCCTTAGCTAATTGTCTATAGATTTAAGGTTATATAAGTACCTTTATACAACTACGTAGCCTAAGTAGGATTCGAAAATTCTATAAGTACTAAGGACTAAAAATACCGGCTACGCTGCCGGCTACACTGCTAAGTCTTACAAAGGGCTTGCTTAAAGCTACGTATACATTCGTATACTTCTTAAAAACCGATAAATTATATAGTTCGAACTAGCTACTTATATAGTTGCTTAGCAAACTAACCTAAACTAAACTAGAGTTTCGGCTTAGTAAACCAAACTAAACTAACCCGAACTACTACGGGGTCTAATTAGGAAGTCGATAGTCTACTATCGAATATCGTACCTATCGTATCTTCTCGGCGCGAATAGAAGTATAACGATCGTTCCGATAGCTAATATACTCGTACTTAATTTTCCTTAACTATCGCCTACGCTATTACTATCTATAAGTCGTAGAGTATAACTTTAGATAAGGATATACTTAATATCTCTAAGAAGGACTTTACCCCTACCTTAACTTATATCGCTTACTCTCGCTTCTATAATCTCGATAATATACTCTTCGATAAGCTATTTAACTATAATTGCTTTAAAGGCAAGCCGTATAAGTCTTATATCGATCGCTATATAGATTATATTTATTATAAGAAGTAGCGTAGTCTACTACCTAGAGCCGTCCTTTCCTTAGATCCGCTATATCTAGCTCTCGACGCTGCTTAGCGCGACGAGTATTACTAGGAGCGTAGTCTATAGACTCTATAGGCTTAGTAGGAGTATCGACTTTAGTAATAGCGTAACTAAGAATAAGCTAAGTAAGATATACTTCGTCGTCGATAGAAAGTAAAAGAGGCTAAGCTTAAAGTAGCCCTTCTCGAAATCGCGAGAATAGAGTCTAGATAAGGTAAAGGCGAAGGTTAACTACTAGAGTCGTCTAAGGATATACTAGCTCTTTCGATAGCCTTATTCGCCTTCTTAGAGTATACACTTCTAACGCTAATTGTACCTAGTTAGTAGATAACCTTTACGGCTCTATATAATAGGTTTACTAAAGTCTATAGTCGGCGCTTTACGAATACTAACTATATAAACGCCCTTTATAGTCTCGCGAGTCGAAACGAAGTCGTTCTTAATAGTCTACGTATCGTAGCTACTACTTATATTAAAGACGACCGCCGCCTCGGTAATTAGTACGTAGTAGGAGAGTTCCTTAATAAAGAGACCTTCTAGAGTAATATTAAGGCTAATAGGCAAGCTTAGTAGACTCGTTAGCCCGAATAGCTTCTACGCGATAACAATATAGTTAATAGTAAGCCGGCGACCTAGTAAGAGTAAAAGCAAAGGTAGTATATAGAGATAGCTACTAAAGAGGAAGAGCTTAACGAAGAGATATATATTTAGATTACTAGGATAGAAGAATAGGCTCGATAATTAGGCTTCGATAATAGACTACGTAGCAAGTAGGAGAAAGACTTAGAGATAGCGTAGATATAGAATAATAACGATAATACGGGCTTTAAGTAATATATTATATACGAAGGATAGTACAATCGCTATACAATCGCTACTTATATAAATATAATAGCTACGAGCGCGCTATAGATACTAAATCTAATTTATTCTCGAGCTCTATACGTCGATCCGCTTAATTAGGATAAGTACTATAGGGCTTAAACGATACTTTATAGTCTTAAGTATAGTATAAGCCTCTATAGTAGTTATTCGCTATAGACCGAATACGTCTAGATCTTCTTTAATCTAGGAAGTACAACGACCTACTAGTATAGGTAGCTTATTATTTAGCCGATAACGAGGTATAGTACGACGACCTAGTATCTAAGCCTCTTCTATAGCGCTAGTAGTACGCTTATCTAATATAGTCGGTTATAATTAATATACTATAACTATAGCGTAGCTCGGAGCGGTACTAGAAGGTCTAGTATTAGATCCGGTTATAGAGGCGTTATTACGAGCTACTAGCGGCGGTATAGATATTATATTATAGGAGACCTCGCCTCGGCGAACTAGATCCTCCTTACGAAGTATAGTTATACCTAATTTTAATAACTTCTAGACCTTCTTAGCCTCTATATATCGCTCGTTAGCTATCTATACCTAGGTCTATATACCCTAAGTGGCCTTAGTAGCTACTACTACTTTAGCGGCCTTCTTCGTATCCTTCTTACTCTTCTTACTAGGACGCTTAGCTTTACCTCGGCCGAGATACTTTATATAGTTACTATAGACGTCGTTAATAATATTAGTTAGTATAGTAAGTAGGCTATCGAATAGTAGTTTCTTAGTATTCTTATTATCGGCCTTATACTAAGCTATAAAGCCTAGTACGCGCTCCTTAAGAGCGGACTTATCGATATTATCGCTATAGTCCTACTTCTTAGTTAGATATAGCTTGCTTAACTACTACTACTAGAGATCCGATATAGTTATATTAGAGGGGATATCGAATATACGACTATTAAGTTAGTCTAGAAATAGTCCCTTTCCCTACTTTAAGACCTACTCGAAGATACATTCTACTATCTAGTACCTAGGTATACTATAGCGAGGCCTACGTACTAGTTTAGGCAATACTAGCGGATCCTTCTAGTATAGGTCTATATCTAGCTCTAGATTATATATATTATAGTATAAGTCGGAGCCTTATATAAGGCGGTCGGGATCGATAGTATATATATACTTATCTTCTCTAAGATAGTCGAGGCTAATAGTACGTATATACTTTCGCTACGCCTTAATATAATAGTAGCGGCTATTAATTAAGCTTATAAAAAGAGGATTTGCCTTCTCGCGAGCTTCTTTTTACTATAGCTTCTAGTCTTCTATATTAGTATTTTTAGCGATAGTATTATCGACGGCATAATAGCATTTACTACTAGTCTAATACGTTTCTAGATAGATAGTAATACGTAGTCGAGCGATAATACCTTCCCTATCCTCGTACTACTCTATTAAGATATTAAAAGTAGCTTTATCGAAGGTATTCTATCTATCGCTAAGAACTATATTAATCTCTAGATTAGAGACTATATTAGTACGTAGGGGGCTTATACGAGCTAGTATATATATATATATATATATATATATAGTTACTAATATAGTACTACTTAGCCTACTATCGCCGGTACTAGCTTATAAAGGATTATTAGTAGATAGTTAGAGTCTTCTAAAACTCTACGCTACGTATCGTCTAACTACTATAGAGGTATAGATACTGCCTTTAACTTACGGCCTAGAAGACTAGAGCTACGACCGAGCGTCTAGTAACTCGGCTAACTTAGGATTAAGCGCTTTCTTTAATAAGTATCTAACTACGAGAGCCTTATACGTTACTCCTATTATCGAGTTTATAATAGCGCGACCTTACTTTACGTTATATAACGTTATCGTATATCGTATTGCTTTATACCTATAGTACTACCGCCTACTAAATAGTAGTAGTAGTAGAGGTATTACTATCGTTATTATTACTACGCTCTAGTAGCGTATCGTATCCTATCGCCTAAGTAGCTATATTACTACTACGCTACTCTTACGCTCCTCGCTCGCTCCCTTACTTTAGACTTCTAATTAATAAATATATTACGCCTCTATATTATATAACGGATAATGTTATAATTACTCTTTATATCTTTATATCGATACCTTAGTCGCGGTCTCTCTAACGCGTTAAAATAGTCTATATCTTACGCTAAAGATCTTGTTACTACTCCCTAGCTATCCCCTTCCTAAAAAGATAGCTACTCCTATATCTTATACTATAGCCTTCGTCCTTAATGCTAACGCTTTAGAAAAATCTAACCTTTTAGTCTAGTATCCGAATATACCCTACGCTATAGTTATAGAGGATCGCTATAAGCGTCTTTCCTAGTCCCCCGTATTTACTAATACCTAGATACGCTATCTTAAGGAAGCCTTCTATATTTACGATCGACGTATATTTAGTACTAAGATACTAGAAGAGATATAATTACCTCCTACTATCTTCGAGATAATATACTAACCTATAGTAGTTTCCTAGCCTTAGGCTTCGAGGCGACGGCGTAGTAGATATTATTAAGATCCGCGATACCTTAGATAAGGTAATTCGGTTCTATCGTAATACTAGCGATTCTCTATAGCTACGCTTCCTTTATCGCGAGCTCTACTATATTAGATAGCCCTTTATATAAGAAACCTATCCTATACTATATAGCGAGCTCCCGGGTAGCGATAGACTCGCTAAGTATAGATACGAATCCGTTAATAGTATTATTAGCAAGTATATTAGCGTAGTCTTAGACAACTATAGCGGGGAAATTATCTTCTTCTATAACTTCTACGTCTCCTCTCGTCCTCTATTAAGTACTAATTTAGAAGATATCGCTATCGCTTATATATTTAACTATATCCTCTTAGCCGATTAGTTCTTAGCTAAGTTCTAGATCGCTATAGTACCGTTTCGAGACGCCGGCTTAAAGTAGGTATACGGTAACTATCTTCGTAACCCTACTACTCCTCCGGACCCGCGGTTCCTACCTAATAACTCGGCCGAGAGTAGTCTTAGGGTAGACTATAATCGTCTAGCGTATATAGACGTTAATCTTAAGGCTCTTATAGAAATCCTAATCGAGAAGGGCTATACTATAGATATATAGTATATTATTAATCTTACTAGTAATAATAATAATATAGGTTAAGTAAGGGTTAGTAGCAGTTATATATTAGGGATATAGTATAGTACTATAGTAGTACTTATAGTAGAATAGGGTAGGTTCTAAGTAAGTAAGTCTAGGATCCTAGCGCCTAATAGGGAGCGCGAGCTATACGGAGTTCTACCGTATTAGGGCGACTTCGAATTTAGGCTTATAGATAAGGATTCTAGTATAGTAATAAGGAAGTTATATTTAGGCTAATAGTATATTACTTTCGGATCCTTTTATAGGCTAAAGCGGCAACACTTATAGTATTATCTTTAATAACTAGTTAAGCGAAACGTCTCTCTTATACCGAGGCCTACTCTATCTTTAGTAGTTCTATATTCTTTATCCCTTCCTATTTTAGCTTTTTCGGGTTAATTCTTCTTAAACTACGGAATCTATAAGATATTAAACAGGAGTAAGGAAGAATATATATCTATTATATATAGTATTAATACGATAGCCTAAAATTGCGGATATATCTCTAGTAGGAGCGCTAATAAAGTATTACCTAGTAGACGGCGTACCTTTATAGGATCTATAAAATAAGGTCTAGAGGATGTTTTTAAACTACTACCTTATTTGTATTTATTAGGATATACCTTCGGCTTTTATACTAAATGCTATTTAACCGCTCGTTTAGTAGCTATAGTAATTATGCCTACGGGTTTATAAACGCTAGTTTACTCGAAATAATAATCTTATTACCGTATAGAGTAAGCTTATACTATATAGTCCTAATACCGAGCTCTATACTTACTATCTAAAGATATAATATAGATAAGGACGATTATAACGATCCTTAAAGTAGCTAGGTACGCCTTAATACTAATATAAAGGACCGGTCTATTACTATAATCTACCCTTATACCTTTATATAACCTAGGCCTAGAACTGGACTATGTGGCACTTTTAGAGGAATTAAATCCTATAGATAGCTATCTATAGTATACTTCGACCCTAGGCCTCCTCTAGCCGACTTCTTATTAATATTATCTATACTATACTAGCTATAAAATTCCTATTAAAGCCGGCGGTAGTACGAAATTTATAGTATAGTGCTGTTTTTTAAAGTAGCTACGTCCGTACGGGACGCTAATGCGGGCCGCTAACGGCCCGTTAATTGCTAAACCAATTCTAGCTAATATTTAGCTAGGTATCCCTTATTTCGAATAACGGCTTTATAGCGCTTACGTATAGAGATAGTAGATTCTTGCGATATAGTTAGCTCGCTTAAAGAAACTAGTAAGGTTTAAAGTGAGGTTTTTAAACAGTTTAGGCACCTACGTTTTATGCCTATAGAGCCGCTTCTAGTATGTTCTATCTATTACGTTAGTTAATCCCCTACGGTATATTCCGGTATACGGACGTTATACGGACGTAGCTACTTTAAAAAACTGCACTATACCTAATAGCGACGATAAGTTAGGACTAGATCTATATTAGTCTCTCGTTACTACTTCGGAGACCCGCTACTATAATCCTAGATATCCCGCCTAGATCTTACTAATACGATTAATCTCCTTACCCGAAGGCTACTAAAGTATAAGATTCCTCTTTAAGCTAAAATTAACTATTCTTCTCGTATCTATAACCCGATTTTTAACTCTTCCTACTCGAGTAGCGGCTATATTAGTAGCCGTAAGTGCTACTATACTAGGCGCTCTTAAACTTAGAGGTTATGTCCTATACTCTTATAATAAATTACCTCTAACTAACTTACTACGTCCTAATCCTTAACTCTAGCTATAACTAAAAAATTTATTATAAATACTTCTTCTTAATTAGGTCTATACTCTTGTACTAAACCTCTACTAACTAAGCTTTCTTAATATAGTCCTTAAGTCCTAATTTAACTACTACAATTCCTTTTCCCTAATTGTACTTACTCTTGTATTAAACTTCTTCTACTAAACTTCCTCTTCTAAATTTCCTTTCCTAAACCTCTCTACTAAAGTTCTCTAATAAAATTCCCTAATTATATCCTCTACCCTAGCTATTATTAAGAGCTACGACGCTCCTCTTAGATCCCTCGTAGTATATAATCCTACTACGTAACTTTGCCTACTCTTTATTCTAATACGGGAACTAGATAGGATTATAATCGTAGTTTAATCTCTAAATGTTTCCTACTCGATTCGCGAAAATATATCGTCTTACTCTATTAGCTAACTAGATACTCCTAGAGAAATTCTCTAGAGCTACTTAAATTATACTTGCCTTATTCTAATATAAAAGCTAGCTAAGATTGTATCCGTAACCTAATCTTAAAAACCTCTCGCTTTATTCTCGAAAAATTGCTTACTCCTATCCTTTAGCTACTATATTACTCTCCGGGGAGTCGTATAAAGCTACTAGGTTGCTACTTAGGCTCTCTCTAGGTAGAGCCGAGAGAGTCGCCTTAAGGCTCGGTAGATCCTAAGTCGCTATTTACGCCGAGTACGTTATCTAGAGGTCCGGTTTAGTAGCTTCTAGATCAGCTAGAGTAGCTCGGGACTAACTACTAGCTAGAATTCTAATTAGCTACCCTAACCTATTAATATATCTTATTTCGGTAGGATTTTATATTCCGAAGTTCCGCTTTCGAGTTTTATAGCTAAGACTAGCCTAGGTAAAAGTATATACTAGATCTTACGTTACTATAAGTATCGTATACGCTAATTAGAGGTTTAATTTCGGAACCTAGATCTTTAATACTAAACCTCTATATAAGCCCGTCCTTTAGCGGTTTAATCTCTACTTCTATTTTCGCTAGTATAGTAAGATTGTCGACGTATAACGCGACTATTAGCGTATAGTCCCTATTAACGAAGACCGAATCGTCCGCGGGTATAGTATAGAGTTTGTATTTTTCGAGGAAAGCCGTAATTATTATATTCTTAACTCGTCCGGATTGTTTTAGTCCTAGTACTCTTTTTAGGAGTTTATTAGTTTAAGTACCTTATTACTTCCGGGAACTCTAGGCCTTTTAGGATAGCTAGGTAGACTTCCTCTATTAGTTCTCTAAGCAGATATATACTTACTATATTTATTTAGAATATAGCAAGTCCTTTACTTTTAGTAATAGCTAGAAGAAGGCGTAGGCTTTCGAGATATATTACTAGAGAGAACGTCTTAAAGTAATCGATTCTATATCGGTATATAAAGCACTTTCCTACTAATCTCGCCTTAGAATTATCGATTTGTCTATTCGGTAGTATTTTTACTTTAAAAATCTATTTTAGAATAGTAACGTTTGTTTACCCTTTTCTATCCTTCTATCTAGAATAGTTAATAATCTCGTAGATATTATTAGCCGTTAAGGACTCGATATATTCTTTAATAGCGTCTTTCTATTATCGGGAGTAAGAGCCGCTAATAGCTTCCGTATAGGTCTCGGGAATAGGTAATTTAAACGCATTTCGATAGTCGACCTTTAGAGCCGCTAGCCCTATCTCGTTTCTTAGTCTCTTCGATACCTTAGCAACCCTTATAGACTCTCTTAGTTCTTCTTTCCTTATATCCGAAGCCGTAGGAATAGTAAATAGTTCTCGAGCTATTCTTTCCTTATCGTTATTTAAACCGTTATCTTTATCTTATAATTCCGAAGTATTATCTTCGGCTTCGGAAAACCCCTCTATTTCCTTAGATTCTCCTTTATCTAAGAGATCGATATCCTCGTCGTCGCTATCTATAATAGGCCGTAGGATAGGTAGCTCTTCTCTAGATAGTAGGCTACTTCCCTTAGTCGATTCGTTGAATTTAAAGCTAGTATAGATCTCGATAGCGTTCGTCTTAGGATTATAGATCCTATACTATCTCGTAAACTTCGTATATCCTCCTAAGATTCCTAGAAATACCGTCTTTTCTAGCTTATTTTTCCTTTTCTCTTTAGAAATAAACGGATAGGCTAGATAGCCGAATACTCGTAAGTATTCTCCGCTAGGCTTTCTTTTAGTATAGAGCTCCTTAGGAGTTATATCTCTTTCTTTAATAGATAGCCTATTATATAAATAGGTAACTATATAGGCTCCTTTACCCTAAAATCGTTTAGGTAATCCGGATCCTTCTAAAGTCGCCTATATCTTAGATATAATAGTACGGTTTTGTCTTTCTACTACCCTATTTTATTCTAGAGTATAAGGTATCTTTATTTCTTTTTAAAATCCTAGATAGGCCCTTAGAGCTTTAATAAGCTCCGGAGCGTTATTAATTCTTACGGCCTTTAGTTTCCTCCCGGTTTTAAGCTCGTCCTCGTTTTTCTAAGTCTTAAAGGCGTCGTATACGTCGCTTCTATAGCGGGTAAGACGGATATCTAACCGTCTCGTAGCGTCGTCTATAATCGTTAGTATATATCTATTTCCTCCTAAGGTATCGTACTTATACGGACCTTAAAAGTCGATATATACCTAATCTAGGCAACCTTATATCTTCTTAGTTTCCTCTCGACTCTATCGTCTATTAGACCTTATCGTAATATAAGTCTTATAAGACTTATCTAGCGTCGTAAGCTCCGGAACTCCTATTAGTACTTTATATATCTTAAGTTGTTTTTCGTTTCCCGGATATCCTAGGCGTTAATACTAAAGTAGAGTAGTACCTTTAGACGTAGTACTAGCTACTATCGTCGTCTTATTAGATCTAGATTCTTTTAAAACGTAAGACCTTCTAATGCTTATTCCTTTAGCTAGTTCTTCGTTTCCTCTTCGAAGTATAGCCTCTTTTTTAGTAAAAAGTATAGCCTCTTCTTTAGTAAATAGAGTCGTAGTATCTCGTTCCGAGAGTTAGCTTATCGAGAGAAGGTTATATCTAATCTCGGGGACGTATATTACGTTTTAAATTATAGTCGGAATTCCTTTAAATCGAACGAGGATTGCTCTATATCCCTTAACCTTTATCGTTTTACCGTTCGCTAGAGTAACGTCTCTAGTCTTTTCCTTATAGTCCGTAAAGCAGGCCTTATTACTAGATATATATCTAGTATATCCGGAGTCTAGGATCTAATCTACTTTAATAGATAGTCGAGTCGTAGAATCGATAGCCGTCTTAGCCGCGATCTTAGATTCCTCCTTATTATTTTCTTAGATTTTTCCGATCTTTAGGTCCCCTTTATACTTCCTATAGTCCTATTTAAAGTGCCCGACCTTTAAGTAATAGTAATACGTCTTTCCTTTAGCTTTATTAGCCGTATTAGACGTATTGCCTATCTTTCCGCTACTAGCCTTATCTTTCGCCGACTTCTTAGTATATCGGGCTACTACTTTATTGTTTTAGAAGTAGTAATAGTATATTTAACGTCCCGTAGTCGTTAAACTAGTTCCTCGTAGGAAAGAGTAGATAACCCGGCCGCCTTTAAGGCGAATATAGTAGACGAATACTCTCGTTCTAAAGACAATATAGGGACTGCCTACTTAGAGGCCTCCGAGGGAGTTTAATCTTTAGCCGCGGCTTTAATCTCTGTTTACATTTACGTAATAGTCGAAGCCGTAGTATCGATATCCTTAAGGGCTCTAAAAGAATAGAAACGGGAGAGTAGCGTCGAAACCCGTTCCTTAGTTAATACCTCGCTTACTTCCTTTATTTTTGCGATTACCTCCTTAGTCGTATATAATCCTAGGAGGTATATCCGCTTATCCCCGGACGTAGACTTTATAAACGTAACCGCTTTTACGTCTTCTTGTTTAGCTTCTCTTAGCTTAGTCGAATCTCGTCTTATAGATTCCCTACCTTCGAATAGGGAGAGATCCGAAGTTCGGTTATCGAGAGTTTAGGGAGCTAAAGAAGGGAGACCTCTTAGAAAAGTACCGCGTATTCGCTCTTTATAAGGTACTATTAGGAGTAGACCCTAGGGATATTAATAAATATATAAACGTAGATATATTATAGATTATCGATAGTAACTATACTTATATAGATAGATATATCTATCTAGATATAGACATATATTTAGATATAGATCTTATATATATCTATCTTATAAGAACTAGATAGTAATACCTATAGAAAGTCTATCTATAGGTAGCTTTATCTTATCTAGTAATATCTATAGATATAGAAAGCCTTAACTATCGATAGGTTGTCTAAGCTAATACTAGTATAGATAATCGATCTATACTTATATATATCTAATTCGACTACTATTATCTAAAGATAAAATTGTTATATTAGAAGATAAAGAGTATCTATAAGTTATCTATACTCCTATAGATAGAACCTCTCGATAAACGAGGCGGACTCCCTACTAGGTATCTAATAAAGATACTATATCTAGTAGGATTATACTTTCTTAAATAGATAAAGCTCGCTACCTTTTTATTATTTAAGATAGTTTAAATTTAGGATTAGATACTCGCTTTCCTTAAAAATATTAATCGCTTAATCTCGCTAGGAAATACAAGGTATCTATTACTAATCGGCTAGGTATTTACTACTATCCCTAGTATTTCTAATACCGAATAGAAGTCCGGATAGACCTCTCGCTATATAACTTCTTTTCTAAATTTAATAAGGTACTTTACGAGGCACTTAACCTAATTGTATACCTATAGTAATAGTTAGGGTTAGTAAGAAGGATATTATTAAGCCTACTAAGACGGTAGATTTAATATAGAAGCTATTCTAATGCTAGTTTCCCTACTCTATAAAGTAGTTCTATCGTAGGTTAAGCTCTAGCTCTTACTACTATAGATACTAGCGGAGATATATACTATTA
Source organism: Pseudocercospora fijiensis CIRAD86 (assembly GCF_000340215.1). Taxonomy (NCBI): domain Eukaryota; kingdom Fungi; phylum Ascomycota; class Dothideomycetes; order Mycosphaerellales; family Mycosphaerellaceae; genus Pseudocercospora; species Pseudocercospora fijiensis. Next base: position 81,900 of record NW_006921546.1, read on the forward strand.
CTAAGTAACTACTAATTAATTTACCTACTAGTTTAGTAGTAACGGAGCCTCGTATCTAGTAGGTTATTGTTAACTCCCTTTAGTAAGCGCTGCTTTTTCAATACTAGGTAGGTTATTACTAATAAACTTATACTACTTAATATATATATAGACTTGTCGTTACTCTAGATACCTAGTTAAATAGAAGATCTAGACCTCGCTCTACTATAGTAGTTACTAGAAGCAGATTAGAAGGTAGTATTATTTATATCGTTAAGTAGATAATAAAGTCTATATATTAAGCAGAGATAACGGATCCCTTTCTTCGTAGGAAACTTTTACTCCTTTACTAACCTCCTAGCTATTTAGTAGCCTATTTCGCTAGCAAACCCGGTCTCCCTATCCTATATTTCTCGTAGTATAGATAACACGCGTATTTACGCTTTCTAGGCGTTACTACTCTTATATTATACTATAATCGCTCTATTGCCCTATATCTAGTAGTAATAAGGACTTAAGTCTAGAGAAAAACTAATAGTATACGAGTATTTGTACGCCCTACGTAACCTCGGCTATAGGTATAGTTACTACTAGAATTGTAAAAGAAGACTAGCGGCTCTTAATTATATATAATCTAGACAATTCGGCGGAGGAGTACTATAAGCTTATTAAAAGTATAGGGCGTCCTAATATTCTATCCTATATAGACGTTAGCTAATAGATAGCGACTTAATACTCTTCTAGAGTTTAAATAGGATCTTAGAGAATTTAAAAAATGGATTTTAAATCCTTATTCTAGAGATATACAGAGATAGCTAATAGATACTTAATATTAATATTCTTCTAGAATAAATAAATATTTAGATAATAGTTATTAACCTTAATATATACTTCTCGCCGGAAGCTAATAAATATAGTATATAAAGAGACACCTAAATCGTATAGTCGGGTAGAAGTTAGGCCGTCTTAGCAATATCTAAACGTATACGATTAGTACGTATACTAGTATAGTATAGGTAAATGTTTAAGCCTAGATTATTACTATAGTATTAAATAAAGGCCTCTTTCTTACTATTTTATTAAAGGGCGTCTTATCGGCGTCGACGATAGCTTCTATATACTACCTTAGAGCTTAAGAGCTATAGATACGAGTTCTTGTACGGTATAATATAGCGGTATACGAGAAGGCCTAAAACTCGTACGCTATTTAGGTTAACGCACTTCTAATAGTCCCTAGATTAGATAGATAATAAGGTTTGCCGCCGTAGTACTCGCTTTACTCGAGCGTAACTCGCCGAGTTAAGTAAGCTATTACTAGGCATAGGAATACTGCGTTTCTAGCCGAGTCGTTATAAAGTAGAGCCGTAGTAAGCGCTCTATACCGTATATTAAAGATTACCCTATCCGGATAGGTAGTACTATTAAGTAAGGCTGTTCGGACGTAGTATCTCGTAGCATTCGATTATCTTTAATAGGACTAGAGAATTGCTATATTAAACCTAGTCCGAGTTAATAGATTATTAGCTAGGCCTAGAGTATAATAGGCTATAGTATAATACCGAGTATATTACTATAGAGTTAGCGTTTAGAGACAATAAGTTATAGGGCTTCGTTAATAGCGTATTCTAGGCAATATCTATACCTAAGCACGATTAATAGTAGAAAATAATATATTCTTCTTATTACAAAGCGAACAGCTTTAAGTATTAAGGTATAGCTATATCGGACGGCCTATTATCGTCTATATCGAAGCCGTTCTTAGGTCCTACGAATAACTAGAATATTTACGGCTAGGCCTACGTTCTAGCAAAGATTCAAGCGATATTCGATCTACTAGGGTATCTAGAGCTCCGTAGACTAGCTATCTTTCTCGTAGGCGACTATATATATTTAAATCTTTATAGATATATATCTCCGTTCGCGGATTACTATAGTTAGCGCTAGATAACTAAGGATAGGCGTATAGCGAATAGTAAGCTTACGAGTATACGAATTCTCGTTAAGTAAGGCTTTAGTAAACTCGAGAACTATTAGGGTCTAAATTGGTTTAAAGGCTCGTTATAATTCGGTCTATAGCCTATTTCGCTCTACTAGAGAGTATTAGTATTGCTATATAACTATATAGGATATATATAGTAGGAAAGTTATAGTATTACTCGAAGAAATCTAGACATTATAGGGTAGCGACTTAACTATATAGTTCTAACAATCCGGCATTATTATAGGCTTTATCCGCTACTCGAATAGTAGATAGAATCGCGCGTTCGAGATCGTAAATTATATACTAATACCGTCGGTAAAGAGTATAGTATAGTAGTAGATATAGAGATGCGTAATAGTAATATTAATATAAAGGTTTAGAAGTTATTATATCTTAGAATTTACTATTACTTCTAAAGCCGGCTAGCGGCTATAACCGATACTAAGGCTATAGTTCGTACTTATATTACTCGAAGAGAAGACCCTTTCGATTATTATCGAGAAGTCTATATAATTAGGTAAGCTTCTCGATCCTTAGCGAATTCTATTCTCCTTATATAATACCCGTACGAATGTCGAAATTTCTAGTATTACTAATGCGAATTTTGCTATTAATAACGCTTTTAGCTCTTCGATACTACTACTCTTTATCTCTATTATCGTCGTACCTATACTATTAACTAACCTCTAGAAGTCCGTTACGGTTACTTTAAGACTATCTGCTATTACCTATACGCTTTTAAACCTAGCCGCCGTAGCCTTACGTTTAATATTAAATGCGGCCGCTAAATCGTCTGCTTTAGTACTCGATCTAGCTTATGCCTCTAGTAACTCGATCTTCCGCTTCTTAAAGGAGTTAGCTTCTCGTTCTAGGTCTAGTATACTATTAAACTAACGCTTAGATTGCTTTAAATCCTTCTTAGCAAGATTAGCAAGATTATTAGAAGCTATAGTGTATTTACCGATTAAGTTCTTCTTAGTAATACTAGCCTACCGAAGGGACTTGCTAGTCGTTCGATTAAGTAAGAGACCTTTACTTATAACTCGAGCCTACGCTTTACGATTAGGACTACTATCTTCTTTAGTAGCGGCCTCTAGATTATTATTAACTTTAGCTTGTTCGTTAGTATTAAACTTGCTCTACGAACGACTAGCTCTAGTAGAGGCTCCGGTACTCGTAGTACGACCTGTTACTATATTGAATAAGGCCTCCTTCTCTTTGTCTATCTGCTCTTACTTAGCTATAATCTGCTTACTAGCTTCCTCGTACCCTTATCCCGCCGAGACCTATTTTCCTTACTAGTTTCTAGCCTTACTATAGGCGTAGAATACGAGAGATCGAGCTTAGAAGGAACCGGAGAGGCTAGCTCACAGCAGAATTAAGAACTCTACTAAGATTAGGTACTTTCTAGCGCTAATTAAGAAGCCGAGTAACTAAATTAAGACCTCCGCTACGAGTTTCTTAATAGACTAAATCGTTACTAAGGACTATAGTTAATAAACTAAGTAAACTACGACGATTATTAACTCGTTAGTCGACTATTACGCTTGTTCTTATACTAAATATAAGTAAATAGAAGCGCTCGCTAGCCTATAGCTTAAGTGCGCGTACGGATCGATAAAGCGTAGATTCTCGAGCGGACTCGAGTACGGAAATAAACTAGATCTCGGCAGCTATAGCGGTAACGACTACGGTATAAACGGCGGTATAATCGGATAGTAATACTGCTAGTTTACTAGTACTAGAGTCCCTAGAAATAGTATATAAAAGGCAGGCGGCGAATACAGCTATTACGATTACTATTAAGACTACTATTAAGACTACTAGAAAGCCGGAGGTTAACTACTTCGTACTAGGCTTCCGTACGTACTATATAGTAGATCCGGAGAGCTCTATAACCCTTTACTTAGATTATAGAAGGTATATAAGTACCCTAGTACATAATTGCGGTCTATCTTAGTAGTTTTCTCTATAGTTATATATAATTAAACTAGATACGCGACTAGAAGAGGCGTAGTAAGAGACCCTCGGCTCCGCCTAGAAGCAAGAATAGTGCGATTAAACTTTTTAACTTCTAACTATATTTACTTCTAGCTAGTCTATTGCCTAATCTCTCGAGACGGACCTATATATAGTCGTATCTACGGCGTAAGGAAGGGTATAGGTTCTAACTCTAATCGTTACCTCGAAGAGATTAGGCGTAGTAGGGGGCTAGAAGCTAGTTGTTTCTTTACTAACCTAATCTATTAATACGGTCTATTAACCTTCCGTTACTAAAACGCTAGATTATATTAAATAACCCTTAGATAGTCTATATATATCCTATATAGCTACTACTATTTTTATCTTTATATAGATACTATAAGTCCTTATAGTAAGGAAGCTAAAGAACCTAGGTCTTAGCGCTATTGCTTAATTAGGCCTAGCGCCTTACTAATCGGGAATGTACCCCGAATCTAATACGAATCTAACGTATTCGGAATCGGATACGATAGATACTCGCTAGTACGAGCTTAGCTTAGTTAGTAATAACTAGGTATTATAAAATACTATTTAAGGTATTTAGGAGATACTCTAAGTATATACCTTATTTCCTAACTAGGTATAGTACCGATAGCAGCCTTCGATTCCGGTATTCTAATAAGGGAGCCCCTTAAAGAGTTCTACTAACGTCTAGAAGCTTCTAGGATCTATTAGCTAATATTTAAGTTACCGATTAAGGTACCTAAAGTCATTTTTAATTAATATAAGGCCCTAGAGATCGGTAGGAACTTCGAACGTAAAGAAAAAACTTCTATAGGCTCGATAGCCTCTAGAACGACTAGTGCTCGAGATCTAGTTACGAGGTAAAAACTAGGGACCTAGTAGTACGCGTAAGCTATTACGCGTCTCTAGAATATTCTACAACCTTTATAGCTAATATAGAAAGGCGACAAATATCGGAACCTAGCTAGATAAGCAGTTTAACTATTATTTACTCGATTAGTACTACTATAACTTCCGATACTTCCTATAACTTCCGCTCGACTATATATTATACCCTCGAAGAACTTGCAAGCCTAGCTTGCTTATAATGCCTCGGAAACGACTCGAAGGATAAGATAATAGATATCTATAGATATCTATAGCTATCTATACCCGCGACAGTTCTCGATAATAAGTAGTCCTATCGACCTATACAAAAAAGAGGGATAGAATAGAAGGTTATTTAGGAGCTTCGTACTTTTTTTAGTAAATATATTAACGTTTATACCGAACGGAACGACCGAAGCGAGCCGCACCGATAAAGACCCTAAGGATCTTACTTAGTATATATATAGGGGAATATATACTACGGATACGATTATCGAGATATTATAACTAGACAATACTACCTATAGAGAACGTATCTATAGGAAGCTTAATCGAACCTAGGATATTATCTATAGATACGAGAAATCTTAGTTGTCTATAGGTTATCGAAGATAATACTAGTATAGAGAAACTATCTATACTAGTATATATCTATCTCGATATATATTATCTAAATATATAGATAGATAGATAGATATTTCATTTGCCTGTTATAGTGCCTTTCGGCCTATATAGGTCTGTTTCTATGTATTGTTTTAGGTAGGAAACTAACTTAGTTAGTAAAAACCTCCCTCCTGTCCTATTTATAAGTGTTAATCTTCCTCGTTTCCTTATTTTCCTTCCTCTAAGGTATACTAGTGTTATAGTTGTTACCCTCTGACTACCTTGCCTACTGCCCTGCCCTTCTTTCCCCCTCTTCTTCCCTCCTTCTTATCTACTCCTTAGTTTCCCTTACTAGTACGAATTGTTATATAAATCCCTATTTAATAATCCACTTTACTATCCTCTTTAGGTCTTCTTTATTCTAGATTAGCTTGTCGTATTCCCTTTCTATTGCTTTGAGTCTCTAATTACTTCTGCCTTCTAACTATTAAGGGCAGACTAGTAGTATATACTTAGGGTTCTAAGATTGGTAGCTATATTAGTACGCCCTACTTTCAATTCCTAGGACGTTTCTTCTAAATAGGTAAGATCTAAGTCTAATATGCTTAGATCTGATTTAGATAGCTAGGCTTGCCTCGGCCCTGTTTAGGTCCTTATAGAGCTAGTAGTTGTATTAACTAAATTTGATTAGTGCCTTTAGGATTCCTAGTCTAACTTGTGTTTTGTTCTATTCCTGCTCCTATAGGTATCTAGTAATTGATTCTGCTAGGCTTTGTTTCTCTCCCTTTAGCTTGTTTTCCTTTAGCCTTATATTTAGACCCTAAAGCTCTTTCTCTAGTATTTCTCTTATTAAGACTCTATATTGCTCTAGGTCTTTAACTTTCTAGGGAGTTATTTATAGTCTGTCTCGCCTCCTAGTCCTAATATACTAGGCTTTTATCTTATCTAGTGCCTTTTAGATAGTCTGTTAGGCTAGGTATTCTATTGTCTTTACTGTATATTGGTATCTTAGTCCCTTGAAGTATTGTTTGACTAGTAGGATCCCTAATTCCATTTCTACTACCCTTATTAGTATAGTTTTGTATGCTCCTAGGATTTTCTTTAGGCTTTAGGTTTAGGACCTGCTAACTAGTTGCTTAATCCTCTTTAGTGTTTTCTCCTAGGCTGTCTATATCTATGCTCTATATAGTATTGCTAGTTTAACAATTGCTTTATATATAACTTTAGCTTTCTCGAATGTAGCCCCCTATATAGAGGCTATAAGCCTATTAATAGATTGTATATTAGTATCTGCCCTCTGCTTTACCTTCTTTACTTATAGTCCCTAATTTAGTTTTAGATCTAGCTAGATCCCTAGTACCCTAAGCTCTGCTAATAGTTAGGTTTTAAAGCCTTAGATAGTAATTAATTGCTTTATATTATAGGTTGATTTAGCCTTACTAAAGTAGATAAGCTAGTACTTTTCTAGGGCGAATTTTGCTCTATATCTCCTTACCTATTTTTTATACTCCTAGTGCTTCTCTTCTAGGATCTTGTAGTTAGTTTCTATTATCTTAGACTAGGCTAGGATGTTTGTGTTATCTATAAACCCTAATGCTAATATGTTTTTTGATTCTAGGAGTAGGAGTAGGTCTGCTATAAAGATAAGGAAGAGGATTAGGGAGAGTGTTAATCCTTAGGGGATTCCCTTTTCGGTTAGTATTAGGTCTAATTTGAATTTGCCTAGAATAAGCTGTATTAACCTTTCCTATAGGAAGGACTAGATAAATTAGACTATCTAGTTTAGTATAGCTTTCTGTTTAAGTATATATAGGAGCCTTTTATAGGAGATATTATTAAAGGCTCCTAAGATATTAAGGGAGAGGAGGGTTGCTACCTAGTTTTAACTATAGTACTAGATATACTTAATCTGCTCTGTAATTAGTTCTATAGCTATTAGTGTTAACCTCTTCTTCCTTCCTCCTATCTAGCCTTCGGGAAGGATGTTCCTTTCCTCGGTAAAGGTTATTAGCCTTTTAGCGACAATTTTTTCTAGCATCTTGCCTATTATATTAAGTAGGGCTATTAGTCTGTAGGCCTTAAGCTATATATAGTCTTCCTTCTAGGGCTTCCTTAGTACTACTATTAAGGACTTCCTAAATAGTCTTAGGTAGTGTCCTAGTGCTAGGCTTTATAAGAAGATATTAGCTAGTACTAGGGCTAGCCCCTTCCTATATACTTTTAGGAGTTTGTTATAGATCTTGTCTTCTCCTAGTACCTTATTGCCTAGAATTTTCTTTAGGATCCTTTTAATAGTTTCGGGTTTAACCTAGGTATCTCTTAGTATACCTAGCCGTAGAGTCTCTTATTCTTTCTCCTTTATATCTAATAGGTCTACTTGTACTTTTCTATAGAAGAAGTGTTAGCCTAGGGCTCTTGCTTTCCCTTCTATTATAGTCTACATTTGTCCTTATTAGTCTATAATGTCCGGGAATTGTAGTAGTATATCCTTATCCTATTTAGGTCTCCTTACCTATTTAGCTATCCTCTATATCTCCTCTAGTTTCTTTGTAATTATTCCTATTATAGATCTCTATTCTTATATCTTGTCTTTCTTAATCTAGATCTTCTTTTCCTAGTAAGCTTTGTTATAGTTGTCCTATACTTCCTAGGTATAGGTTTGTATCTACTGCCTCCTAGCCTTCCTTACTACTTTAACCTTCCTTATATACTCGCTAGTCTAGTATAGTTACTAGTATAGTAAATGTTTCTTTGCTAGGGTATACTTCCTAGCTACCTATTTTAGGATTCCTATTAGTTCTTCTACTGCCTTATTAATGTCCTTTAGCCTTAGTAGGTACTTTATTAAGAGTTCCTCTAGTTTTAGGTCCCTTTCTAGTTCCTCTCTAATCCTACCCTATTAGGTACCTTTCTAGTTAAGCTTCTCCTTTAGTTCCCTTTCCTAATTGGCCTAGACATTTAGCTTAATCTATACCGGGAAGTAGTCTAATAATTCTTCTAGTTCCTAGTTAACCCTATATCTTGTAATCCTGTTCCTAATCTAATATAATATAAAGTATAGGTCTAGTATACTACTGCTTCCTCTTGCCTCCTAAGTAATTAGTCCCTTTAGGGTAACAATTTCTATTCCTTCCTTCTCTAATATATTAATTAGTCTTCCTACTAGGAAGTAGTAAGCTAGGGTAAAGTCTAAGCCCTAGAGGGGGTAGTAGAGGTTGAAATCCCTAAGTAGGATTTAGTAGGTGTTCCCCTAGATTACTCTAGGTAGCCTTTCTAGGGTTTTTAGTTAGGTACTACTTCTTAAGTCTAGTAGTAGGTTGTATATACAGTAGACTTAGAGTGTACCTTAGGATGTCTCTACTTAAACTAATATTAGGTCCCTATCCTCCTATAGTATAGCCTACTAGGTTTCTATATCTATCTCCTTGCTAATATAGATGTATATCCTTAGGGCTCCCTAGTTATAGATAATTGGGTAGTATCTTAGGTCTTTAACTATTGCTAGTCTCTTTGTATATAGGTTGAGCTAGGGCTCTTAGATTATAATAATGTAATGTTCTTTTAGGTTTAGTGCTTAAAGGAAGCTCCTCTGTACCTTGTCTTTACTCTTATTAATATTGTACTATATAATGTTTAGTGATGTTACAATGTTTATTAGGTTTTATCTATATTATTTCCCTATAAGTTTTCCTTTAGTCTTCCCTTACTTTAGACTAGTATTTAACTAAGCTTTGTCTGCCCTACTTCCTTCCCTATAATATCGAGGTATCTTAGTCTCCCTAGATACTAGTAACTCTCTTATGCTAGTGAGGCCCTAAATGTGAACCTATTATCTTGTCTAGACCTCTTTTGTAGTACTTAGCTAGGTTACTTCTGTACCTAGCTGCCCTAGTTTATTATATATCTTTTTAGTGTATTAATTCTAGCTTCCTTTGCCTTCCTTGCTGCCTATATTCTTACTAGGCATTCCTTCGCCTAAGAGGGGTATCTTTTAGTATAGTATATATATCTTGCTTCTCCCTTATATACTTTGCATTCTTTAACCTAGTAATCCCCTATATAATAGGAGTAGGTATTGGTTATCTTTATGCACTTAGCTACTAAGTGTCTATAGTGTTAATATTTAGAGCATTGTATTATCCTATAGTTGCTTCTATATATCTCTATTTCTAATCTTTTAAAGTCCTAGAACAACCCCTAGTCTAGTACTATATTAGCTTGCTCTATACTCCCTACCTAGATAATTAGGGAAGACTGCTTCTTAGTCTCTTCGATTTTCCTTTTAATCTATACTACCTTTGTAATCTTTAGGCCTAGGTAGGTAGCTTAGTTTTGTCTCTATAGACTCTTAATGTCCTATTCTTCTTTAAAGCTTCTTATTATACTATAGGCTATAATTATAAATTGCTATTAGGAGACCTTTGCTATTTTCCCTATCTTAGTTATCTATTCTTTTTGTGTTTCTAGCTTCTTTTTGTCCTACTCTTGTACTATAAACAGCTTAATTACCCCTTTACCTTCGTTCCTAGCCCTAATTACCTCTTTAACTATAATTCTTTCTATAATCTCTTTCCCTATAAGTCCTTGGATTTCCTTTTGCTCCTATAGGTCCGTAATATAGACTCTAACTACTGTCCTCGGGGGTTTTAGCGCCTCCTAACTAGCTACTGCTACCTAGGTGCGGTAGTTTAGGCTTATCTCCTATTGTTTCTTCGTAATCTTTACTGCGACTGTATTAGCTACCTTTATAATTACGTAGCTTGCCTAGCTATAGATTGCTTTTAGTCCTCTAAGGAGTTCTAAGATTATTATCCTATATGCCCTCTTAGGGGTTCTTCTATCTTCTGCCTTTAGTACCTCCTCTGCCCTAATATATAGTGCTTTCTATTCGTCCTCCCTTCCTTCTTAACTGTCTTCCCTTCGTCTCTAATTGTTCGCTACTATTTTGTATCAACCTTTCGAACTATATCTATCTAAATATATAGTTGTCCTATTAGAAGACAAAGAGTATCTATAATTTCTCTTTAGTAAGATATCTATAGGTAAAATTCCTTACTATAAGACAATGTTATCTATATACTATTAAAAGTATTCGACGACCTATATCCTAAGATAGAAACGATAGCACTACAAGAAGGCCTCTAGGCATCTTAGTATCCTAGAGTCTATATAGATAGACTCGCGAAGATCTAGGACACTACTAAGAGGTATAAAGGAGGTAGAAGTCCCGAGCTTCTATTAACTAGCTCCTCTAGCCTAAGAGAGTCCTAACCTACCCTAAGAGGGAGCTAGGCTATAGCGGGCATTTAATTAGAAAAAGAGAACTACTAAATATAAGAGAATACAAAATATTTAATCTAAGAAATAAAGGCAGCTACCTCTTACCCTAAGGGCCTAGCTAATAAATAGGTAGCCCTCCTCCCCTTCCTCCTCTAGAGATATATAACTACGATCCTCTACTACTAATAGAACGCGACAATAGTATAGTTAATTAAAGACCTAAGCGACTACCTACGAAAATAGAAACCTTCCTATAGCGGCTAGCAGCTAATATCTTAGGCATAGCTTGCCCTTTAGGCTAGATACCCCCCTCCCTAGGCTAGATCCCTCCTATAGGAGGTATACGTAGTATATATAAAGGTAGGGGATGCCTTAAATAGAGAAAAGACCCTTAATAAAAGCAATATAGAACTCTTAAAGGAGATAGGAGACCCTAGAGTAATTAGGGTTAGGAAATAGCCTAGCGGAAATCTTACTATAGTTAGAATATTATAGATAGTATAAGCCTAGCTTTAGGGGAGTAGGGAATAGATATAAGAGATATTCCTAGAAGGAGATATATTTTAGGTAGCCTACTAGATAGTAGTCTATAGGTTATATATAATAGACTATAGCCCCGATAAGAAGGTAACTATAGAAAGATTATAAGACGATAATACTAGATAGTACCCTAACCTTTAAGTAGGAAGAACCTTCTAGCTTAAGAGCTCTAAGGCTAGGGAAGGATAAATATACTCCTTAATAGTACTCTATATATATAGCGCTAGCTAGGTAGAAGAAATTATAAGGAAGGGACTACTAGTCTAAGGAACTATCCTCCTAGTAGGATCCTTTACCTAGTAATAAAGGATAGTATAGTACCTTTAATACTAGAGGTTTAGATATATAACTAAATACTATAATAAGAGCTAGGTATACGGAAAATACGTAGAGGAAAATAGAATAGACAAATACGCTAGTAGTAAATATATATACTAACTATAAAGATAGCTACTATACCTAACCTAGGATATATAGCGTAAAGCTAGCCGCCTAGGCAAACGTAAGAGAATTTAGGGACGTAATAGTATAGAAGTTTAGAGGGATATTAAGGAGCTATAGAGACTAGACGCTAGTATAGAGTAGGAAGAGGTAAGCTAAATCCCTAGGAGAGCGGAGGAGAGAGACCTAGTAGGATACCTAAGAGAGAAGATCCCCGGGAAGACTAATAGGTACTATAAGTATAAGGAATTAGGGAGATACCTAGACTAATAAACTTAGCTTCCTCCCCTTATAGCTAAGCTAATAGAGGGCAATAGAGAGGGAAGATATATAAATAGTAGACCCCTAACTATCCTCTAATCTTAACTAGACTCTATATTATCTAGTATAATACAAACTATAACGTAAACAAGGTATAGAGAGCCTTCCTCTAATAAATAGACCTAAAGGAGGACTATATTCTAGTAGTTTAGGAGCCCTAGATTAATATAGCTATAGGAAATATAGTTAAATGCCTAGGCTTCTCTCTTATTATCCCTTAAGGCTAATAACCTAGGGTAGTACTCTATGTCTCTACGGAAATAAAGGAGGCTTTATAGGAGGTAAACTTATAATATAAAGACCTACTATTAGTAGGTATATAGATAGGAAGGGATAGAATTATTATCTATAACTACTACTACCTATTAGCCCTAGAGAGTAGTAGGGAGGTAGGATTACTACTACCTATAGAGTAGGCTATCCGAAAGTACTAAGGTAATAGCTAAGTCCTAGTAGGCAACTTTAACCTTTACTACCTAATATAGGGAGGCAACCTAGACTAGAGCTAGTACTACTAGGTAGATAGCTTTATTAGAACTATAAGAGAGAATAGCTTACTTCTTACTATAGTAGTAGGGATAGTAATAAAGGAGAACTAGAGGAGCGTAAGGACCCTTAACCTTATATTTATTACCTATAATATCTAGTAAAGACTTAGCTAATACTAAGTATATAAATATATAGAGAGACGATTAGACTATAAGCTAATCTCTATAAAGATATAGGAGCTATAGTAGGAACGGAGGGACCGAATACCGAGGCCCTAGTAGAAAAAAAGCCGACTAGGAGATAGTTAGAGGAGACCTCTAGTAGAGGCTCCCCTCCCTACTCTAAGGGCTATTTGCTATAATAGAGTAGGTTAAGGAGGCTATAGTAGGAATATGGTTCGTAATATAGGAATATATTAGTAATACTATCTAACTAGTAAGGCTATCTAACTTTGTAAAGATATCCTAGACTTAGGAGTATAGTAGGATAGTTAGCTATATACGCTATCCTATAAGAGAGTAGATAAAGTATAGGATAGAAGAGAACCGTAAGGCATACCTAGTAGCTATATACGCTAAGTGCAAATAGATTTAAAAAGATACTAACCTAATATAGAGAATAGTAGTAAGGGAGGCTATAGAATAGTATTCTAAGATATAGAAGCTAGCTCGCTAGGCAAAGGAGAAGAAGGGAGAAAAGATAGGCCCTCCCTAGTTTCTACTACTCTAGTAGATAGAAGGAGGATATATATATACTAACGAAGGCAGAGTAGATATGCTAGCTAAGCATTTCTTCCCTAAACTAACGGAGGCTAATCTATAAGATATCCTAGAGGAACTAATACTCTAAGAGAGGATCTAAATAGATATCTTAGTCTCCCTAGAGAAGATTACCTAAATCCTAAAGAAAATAGTGCCTAACTTGGCCCTAGGACTAGACTAGATTACTAATAGGTTTTATAAGGAATATAGGTAGATCTTAGCCCTATACCTAGCACTACTATTTATACTATATATCTAACTTAGCTACTACCTAAAGGCATTTAAGAAGTCTATTATAGTAGTTTTTAAGAAACTATAGAAACTAGACTGCTTAAAGCCTAGTATCTGTGTCTGAACTCCGTACTTGATACCTTAGCTAAAACCCTTAAGGCAATAGTAGTAGAGATAATCTTAAAGTAGGTTAAAGAGAAGGGACCCTTACCTAAATTATAAATAGGAGCTAGGCTAAAAAGGTCTATAGTCTCGGCCCTAGAGCTAGCTATAGAAATTATAAAAAGAGCCTAGGAAATAGACAAACTATATATATTATTAATACTATACCTAGATATCTTAGGAGCCTCTAATAATATATTATACTAGAGACTCCTCTAAAATATTAAATAAAAGGGAGTCCTAGACAAAATCTGCCTCTTTATATAGTCCTTCCTCTACGATAGGAGGACGACGCTCGAGTAGCAACGAAAGTTATTAAATACTAAGATAGGAGATATAAGTATTGTTGTTATTATTAGTAGTAGTAGCAGTAGTATAGAAGGCAGGCGTATAACTAAGCTTCTAAAGCTCGCGTTCTATAGTTCCTTTTACTAACTTTAAAAATTTAAAATATTACTAACTTATATAGATAGATAGATATTTCATTTGCCTATTGTAGTGCCTTTCGGCCTATATAGGTCTGTTTCTATATATTATTTTAGGTAGGAAACTAACTTAGTTGGTAAAAACCTCCCTCCTGTCCTATTTATAAGTGTTAATCTTCCTCGTTTCCTTGTTTTCCTTCCTCTAGGGTATACTAGTGTTATAGTTGTTACCCTCTAACTACCTTGCCTACTGCCCTACCCTTCTTTCCCCCTCTTCTTCCCTCCTTTTTATCTACTCCTTAGTTTCCCTTGCTAGTGCGAATTATTGTATAAATCCCTATTTGATAATCTACTTTACTATCCTCTTTAGGTCTTCTTTACTCTAGATTAGCTTATCGTATTCCCTTTCTATTGCTTTTAGTCTCTAATTACTTCTACCTTCTAACTATTAAGGGCAGACTAGTAGTATATACTTAGGGTTCTAAGATTAGTAGCTATATTAGTACGCTCTGCTTTTAATTCCTAGGACGTTTCTTCTAAACAGGTAAGATCTGAGTTTAATATGTTTAGATCTGATTTAGATAGCTAGGCTTACCTCGGCCCTATTTAGGTCCTTATAGAGCTAGTAGTTATATTGACTAAATTTAATTAGTGCCTTTAGGGTTCCTAGTCTAACTTGTGTTTTGTTCTATTCCTACTCTTATAGGTACCTAGCAATTGATTCTACTAGGCTTTGTTTCTCTCCCTTTAGCTTGTCTTCCTTTAGCCTTATATTTAGTCCCTAAAGCTCTTTCTCTAGCATTTCTCTTATTAAGACTGTATATTGCTCTAGGTCTTTAACTTTCTAGGGAGTTATTTATAGCCTATCTCGCTTCCTAGTCCTAATATACTAGGCTTTTATCTTATCTAGTGCCTTTTAGATAGTCTATTAGGCTAGGTATTCTATTGTCTTTACTATATATTAGTGTCTTAGTCCCTTAAAGTATTGTTTGACTAGTAGGATCCCTAATTCTATTTCTACTACCCTTATTAGTATAGTTTTATATGCTCCTAGGATTTTCTTTAGGCTTTAGGTTTAGGACCTACTAACTAGTTACTTAATCCTCTTTAGTATTTTCTCCTAGACTGTCTATATCTGTGCTCCGTATAGTATTGCTAGCTTAATAATTGCTTTGTATATAACTTTAGCTTTCTCGAATATAGCCCCCTATATAGAGGCTATAAGCCTATTAATAGATTGTATATTAGTATCTGCCCTCTACTTTACCTTCTTTACTTATAGTCCCTAATTTAGTTTTAGATCTAGCTAGATCCCTAGTACCCTAAGCTCTGCTAATAGTTGGGTTTTAAAGCCTTAGATAGTAATTGATTGCTTTATATTATAGGTTGATTTAGCCTTGCTAAAGTAGATAAGCTAGTACTTTTCTAGGGCGAATTTTGCTCTATATCTCTTTACCTATTTTTTATACTCCTAGTACTTCTCTTCTAGGATCTTATAGTTGGTTTCTATTGTCTTAGACTAGGCTAGGATGTTTATATTATCTACAAATCCTAATGCTAATATGTTTTTTGATTCTAGGAGTAGGAGTAGGTCTGCTATAAAGATAAGGAAGAGGATTAGGGAGAGTATTAATCCTTAGGGGATTCCCTTTTTAGTTAGTATTAGGTCTAATTTGAATTTGCCTAGAATAAGCTGTATTAATCTTTCCTATAGGAAGGACTAGATAAATTAGACTATCTAGTTTAGTATAGCTTTCTGTTTAAGTATATATAGGAGTCTTTTATAGGAGATATTGTTAAAGGCTCCTAAGATATTAAGAGAGAGGAGGGTTGCTACCTAGTTTTAACTATAGTGCTAGATATGCTTAATCTGTTCTGTAATTAGTTCTATAGCTATTAGTATTAACCTCTTCTTTCTTCCTCCTATCTAGCCTTTAGGAAGGATATTCCTTTCCTTAGTAAAGGTTATTAGCCTTTTAGCGACAATTTTTTCTAGTACCTTGCCTATTATATTAAGTAGGGCTATTAATCTATAGGCCTTAAGCTGTATATAGTCTTCCTTCTAGGGCTTCCTTAGCACTACTATTAGGGACTTCCTAAATAGTCTTAGGTAGTGTCCTAGTACTAGGCTTTGTAAAAAGATATTAGCTAGTACTAGGGCTAGCCCCTTCCTATATACTTTTAGAAGTTTGTTATAGATCTTGTCTTCTCCTAGTGCCTTATTGCCTAGAATTTTCTTTAGGATCCTTTTAATAGTTTCGGGTTTGACCTAGGTGTCTCTTAGTATACCTAGTAGTAGAGTCTCTTATTCTTTCTCCTTTATATCTAATAGGTCTGCTTGTACTTTTCTATAGAAGAAGTGTTAGCCTAGGGCTCTTGCTTTCCCTTCTATTATAGTCTACATTTGTCCTTGTTAGTCTATAATATCCGGGAATTATAGTAGTATATCCTTATTCTATTTAGGTCTCCTTACCTATTTAGCTATCCTCTATATCTCTTCTAGTTTCTTTGTAATTATTCCTATTATAGATCTCTATTCTTGTATCTTATCTTTCTTAATCTAGATCTTCTTTTCCTAGCAGGCTTTATTATAGTTGTCCTATGCTTCCTAGGTATAGGTTTATATCTACTGCCTCCTAGCCTTCCTTACTACTTTAACCTTCCTTATATACTTACTAGTCTAGTATAGTTGCTAGTATAGTGAATGTTTCTTTGCTAGGGTATACTTTCTAGCTACCTATTTTAGGATTCCTATTAGTTTTTCTACTGCCTTATTAATGTCCTCTAGCCTTAGTAGGTGCTTTGTTAAGAGTTCCTCTAGTTTTAGGTCCCTTTCTAGTTCCTCCCTAATCCTGCCCTATTTAGCACCTTTCTAGTTAAGCTTCTCCTCTAGTTCCCTTTCCTAATTAGCTTAGACATTTAGCTTAATCTATACCGGGAAGTAGTTTAATAATTCTTCTAGTTCCTAGTTGACCCTATATCTTATAATCCTGTTCCTAATCTAATATAATGCAAAGTATAGGTCTAGTATACTACTGCTTCCTCTTGCCTCTTAAGTAATTAGTCCCTTTAGGGTAACAATTTCTATTCCTTCCCTCTCTAGTATATTAATTAGTCTTCCTACTAGGAAGTAGTAAGCTAGGGTAAAGTCTAAGCCCTAGAGGGGGTAGTAGAGGTTGAAATCCCTAAGTAGGATTTAGTAGGTGTTCCCCTAGATAACTCTAGGTAGTCTTTCTAGGGTTTTTAGTTAGGTACTACTTCTTAAGTCTAGTAGTAGGTTGTATATATAGTAGACTTAGAGTGTACCTTAGGATATCTCTACTTAAACTAATGTTAGGTCCCTATCCTCTTATAGTATAGCCTGCTAGGTTTCTATATCTATCTCCTTGCTAATATAGATGTATATCCTTAGGGCTCCCTAGTTGTAGATAATTAGGTAGTATCTTAGGTCTTTAACTATTGCTAGTCTCTTTGTATATAGGTTAAGCTAGGGCTCTTAGATTGCAATAATATAATGTTCTTTTAGGTTTAGTACTTAAAGGAAGCTCCTCTATACCTTATCTTTGCTCTTATTAATATTGTACTATATAATATTTAGTAATGTTGCAATATTTATTAGGTTTTATCTATATTATTTCCCTATAAGTTTTCCTTTAGTCTTCCCTTACTTTAGACTAATATTTGACTAAGCTTTGTCTGCCCTACTTCCTTTCTTATAATATCGAGGTATCTTAGTCTCCCTAGTTACTAGTAACTCTCTTATGCTAGTAAGGCCCTAAATGTGAACCTATCGTCTTGTCTAGACCTCTTTTGTAGTACTTAGCTAGGTTGCTTCTATACCTAGCTGCCTTAGCTTATTGTATATCTTTTTAGTGTATTAATTCTAGCTTCCTTTGCCTTCCTTGCTGCCTATATTCTTACTAGGTATTCCTTCGCCTAAGAGGGGTGTCTTTTAGTATAGCATATATATCTTGCTTCTCCCTTATATACTTTACATTCTTTAACCTAGTAATCCCCTATATAATAGGAGCAGGTATTAGTTGTCTTTATATACTTAGCTACTAAGTGTCTATAGTGTTGATATTTGAAGCACTACATTATCCTATAGTTGCTTCTGTATATCTCTATTTCTAATCTTTTAAAGTCCTAGAACAACCCCTAGTTTAGTACTATATTAGCTTGCTTTATACTCCCTACCTAGATAATTAGGGAAGACTACTTCTTAGTCTCTTCGATTTTCCTTTTAATCTATACTACTTTTGTAATCTTTAGGCCTAGGTATATAGCTTAGTTTTGTCTCTATAGGCTCTTAATATCCTATTCTTCCTTAAAGCTTCTTATTATACTATAGGCTATAATTATAAATTGCTATTAGGAGACCTTTGCTGTTTTCCCTATCTTAGTTATCTATTCTTTTTATGTTTCTAGCTTCTTTTTGTCCTACTCTTATACTATAAACAGCTTAATTACCCCTTTACCTTCGTTCCTAGCCCTAATTACCTCTTTAACTATAATTCTTTCTACAATCTCTTTCCCTATAAGTCCTTAGATTTCCTTTTGCTCCTATAGGTCCGTAATATAGACTCTAACTACTGTCCTCGGGGGTTTTAGCGCCTCCTAACTAGCTACTACTGCCTAGGTGCGGTAGTTTAGGCTTATTTCCTGTTGTTTCTTCGTAATCTTTGCTGCGACTATATTAGCTACCTTTGTAATTACGTAGCTTGCCTAGTTATAGATTGCTTTTAGTCCTCTAAGGAGTTCTAAGATTATTATCCTATATGCCCTCTTAGGGGTTCTTCTATCTTCCGCCTTTAGCACCTCCTCTGCCCTAGTATATAGTACTTTCTATTCGTCCTCCCTTCCTTCTTAACTGTCTTCCCTTCGTCTCTAATTGTTCGCTGCCATTTTTTCTGTTAGTAGAAGATATATTACTAACTTATATACTATATAGTTATTCTTACTAGACGCGACATATAAGACTACCGACCTTAGTTAGAACCTTTTTACTATATATTCGCAATGCGTTAGGTTGTTAGTTACTAGTAGGCTACCTATTGCTAGAATCGTAGAAAGCTAAGCTTATAGAAGCCGGACTTCGAGCTATTAAGGCGTAGTTACTACTATAGAAGCTAATTATAGCTATAGTCGACGACTTAGCCTTAGAATAGGTAGCTATTAATCTCTCGTAGAAGGATAACGATAAGGTACTAGTATAGGTTTACCTCTACTAGCGGTACGTTAAAGAGACCTTCCTTCGCTCGTTCCTAGAGGCCTAATTTCTAGAGGTTATTAAGCGGTTTTACTACTTAATCTACTACGTACGTAGCGTAGGCGACGTTACTACTAATATAGTATAGATTTAAGAGTAGTTATAAAAGTATAAGCCTATAGGATAGTAGGACAAGGTCTAATATATAGGCTATAATTAGAATAGCTAAACTTTACGAAAATAGGCAACTTAGGTACGGCTCTATAGTCTTTTATTACTACAAATAAGGACTACCTCGCTATTAGAGGGCTATTACTATACTTTTAAGTATAACTGTAATAAGCGTAACCTAGTATTCTATATACTCTATAGCACTATTATCGAGGTTCTTAAAGTAGACGATAGGTAGCCTTATAAGGCATAACTAACTAGTTATAGGCTCGGTAAACGTATATAATATTAGTACTATAAGGGCCTCCTAGGCTTCGAGATACTATAACTCGTAGCTACTTAGGATTATATTCGAGAATAGGTAGATATTACTATTAAAATAGAAGCTAAGGCAGTACCTATATATAGGGGCATACTACGCAGTTATAACTATATAACTCTAGCTCGCTATAATTGCCTCGTATAGTTTCAAACTCGCAATACTACGCCGCTACCGCTAGACGAATTTCCGCGCTTCTACTAGCGTTAACGACGCGTATTAACGTAGAGGTTTCTAAGGATAAGGGGGCTTAGTAGACGACGAGGAGGGCTCGGTAGGCGTAGTAGAGGGCTCGGCGGATAATAGCGGTATTAGAAGATATCGAAATAGGCGGAAAATACGTATTAAAGTTATTCTAGGTATCTATACGATACTCGACGCGCCGGACGACCTCCTACGCTAGCGCTAGGCGATAATTAAGCTACCCGCTAAGTTAAAATTTACTATCGCTTCGTAGCGCTAACTATAGCCGTATTAGTCTAACTTTTAGTATCGTAAGGAGGCTTACCGCGAGCTAGGTACTAAGTTATTATTAGAGTAGTAGATATATAGAAATAGCGGAAAGTAGGTAACGACGTAAGGTTATAATAAGAAGCCGCGGCCGAAAAAGATCGATAAAGCGCGTAGTTATAAGATAACGATAAAGGTAGTATTTATTAAACGTATCGATTAGAATAGGGATCTAGAAGTTATTAATATTAAGGTACGGCGTAATAACGACGCTTAGTATACCGAGTACTAGACTATTTATCGCTTCGACCTATAGAAGAGATACGACGCGTTAATAATAGCCGCTACCCTTTAGGTATAAAAAAGCTATAAGCTATTAGTAGTATATAGTACTATTTGCGCTTAATACGATACTAGAGCCTAGGAAGTCTTTATCGCCGCCGGCGGCGCCTATATATCTCGAGTCGACTATAAAAACGCCGGTAAATCGTACTAAGTAATATATAAATACGCGCGCCTTAGCGGTTAGGTTAGTAGCTAGTAAGATTAGCAAGAAGAGCTATTATTATAGCTAGGACAAAGTAAGTAGATAAGACAAAGTAGATAAGATAAGGTTAGAATTAGTATTATAGGCCGCTCGGTTACGCTCGCTATATTCCGAGCGGCTAATTAGATCTACGGTTTATTTCTCGAATTCGGCTCGAATTCGTAGTCTATCTAGGCGACTAAATTCTTATAGTTTCCGCTATTCGATTAGTAAAAAAAGCTAAAGCTTAGAGTTCCGAGAATTCTCGAATAAAGCCGCTTACCTTATATAGTTATTAAAATAGCTAATTAATTCTAATAAATCTAGCGCGGGCTAGGCTTCTAGCGTAGCTTAGTAAGGAATATCGAAACTCCGACTTGTTTACATTTTCGAAACCCGAACAAATAGCTAATCTTTAGACAACTTCTACGCTACTAATATATTAGTAATACGTACCGTCGATAAGAAGCGAACCTATACGACTATTTACGTCTATAAAGACTAACTAGCGCTACTTATATAGCGTAGATAGCTTATACTTATAGACGCGACTTATAAAACTAACTATCTCGGCTAGTTTTTATATACTATAATAATACGAGACGATAACGGCCTTTAGCGATATATTACGCACTTTCTAAGTTTTACTAATAATAGCGATATCGTATTAGCGTATCTTAAACAGATTATTCGATAGTCTAGCGGCCGCTATAGTTATAGACTACGCTTCTTCCTTACTAACGACTTAGTAGCCTAGAGACGCGCTATTCGATTAATATAGCCTCTAGTATTACCGATAGACGAGAATACTCCGCAAACAGCTATAGAAGCTACTAAAATCGAGGACTCCGAGTCTAACGACGATGCCTTCGAACCTCCGTACGAAACCGACTATCTTCTTTACTACGTCTATCTCTTACGATCGATAAAATAGTACTTATTACGCGAGGCCGCCGAGAAGTCGCGCTACTACCTCTATTCCGCTATTAAATTAAGGCGCTCCGTCGCTAGTTATATAGACAGCCTATAGAGCGCTATTCTAAGCCTTCTAAAGTAGAATATATTACAAAGGAGCTAAAGGATAATATTCGCTATTAGGCGCTCTATTATCGTATAGACTATACTATTCTAATATAGGTAAAAAATACTAATACCCTCGAAGGTTATTATAACAAATATAAGTACGAGAATAAGGCGCGAGTAGCTAGCGAATATACACTCTACGGTACTATAATATACGTAGAAATAAAGGATAGCGAATACGAATAGCGTTTACTTTATTATACCGATAGCAATAATAGTAAGATCTATCTATTAGCGACTAGCGATAACGGCCTTCTAAAGCGCTAGTTAGTAGACTTTCTATAGCAGTTATAATAACTAATCGGTAAGCAATACTAGCTCGGTATCCAACCTAACTATATAGCGGCGCGCTTACTTAGTAATAAGACAACGTACGAATATAAATTCTATTTATAATATTAAGTTGCCTACGCTAACCTATAGTACTACGGTTTCTAACTCGGTTCGAATCAAATGAAAGACTACGACTTCTAGCGCTAGCTATTTATGTTTTAAGACGCTAAATAGGATAACGGCGGCGGCGGCTTCTTAATCTACGAGCGAGTAACGACTTCGTATCCTATTAGAGAGCTCTATAACGATATTAGTACGCTAAGCGTACCTAACTTCTTATAACGCGAGCGCGTCTACGAGTATAGCGACGATATTCGCCGTTAGATATATACTATTAAAGAGCACTACGCTAATAAACAGACGCTATTGAAATAGCGATAATACGAGTAGAAGCGCTTCCTTAAGCGACTTAATTATATTAGCGGTCCTTAACGCGCTAAGGCCGCGCGCCTTGCTATAGAAGATTGCTTTAGCCTCGAATTACTATCGAAGACGCCGCCTCTATAACTATCGCAAGTACCCCTATCTACTAGGATACTACTAAGTTAATACTATATTAATCTTAGATAAATTACTAGTCTATCGACTAAGACTAAGAGCAGGGCGACGGTTAAAGAGAAGGGGTTATATAGTAAGGTTCGCGAGGCAAGACGCGCGGAAATAGCGACTTCTAAGGCATAGGCTACTCTTAAGCGCGCTCCGTATAAGGCGCCGCCCTCCGCGTAGCCTACGGCGGCGGCGGCGGCGGCGGCGATAATAGCACTACTACTACTACTACTACTACTACTACTACTACTACGGCCTGTCTCCTTTAATATAACAACCTCGAGTAATTATACCTTAGGCTCTAAGCGTAAGGCAACGGCGACGGTAAGGCTAGGTTCTATAAGTAAGAAGCGTAAGTAAATAGGTCTATATTATCTACTATAATAATAATACCTTAATTCGGTCTATACCGCTATTTCTACGCTATCTCCTTAGCTTTGTTTTTAGCGGCGGTAAGGTCTAATACTACCCCTACCCTACGTAACGCGATAACATTACCTAGGTTATAGTTTTAGTAGGGATTGCTAGTAGAAACGGACGTTTAGTATACGCCGACCTCCGATTAGGTATCTAGGCTATTAGCTATTATAGCTATATCTATTAAATAGACTCGCTAGCTAGGGATTATCTAGAAGACTAGATATCTATTATCCTAGCTAGGATAAGTAGCCTTACTCTATATATATCTAAGGAGAAAAGCCGGTAGTATAATAACTCCTCTTTCCCTAAGTTCTGTCCTCCGTAGGCTCTAGTTCCTACCTATAGTACTTTATATAGTATTAGTTGCCCTAACCTACTCCTCTTGCTAGGTAGGCTTAGCCTTCGCCCTCCTCGGCCCCCTTCTCTACTCCCCTCTCCTTGTCCTAATACTATATTAGTACTTCCTCCTTTGCTAGTAAGAACTAGTCGAGTATACCTTCCTATATTAGCTACCTTGCTATTACTAAGAGTCCTTTCCCTATAGTAGTGTTATAATATATATTAGACGATAGATTAGAGGGTCTATATATCTTAAGATCTTTGAAACTCTATAAAAGAGGCAGAGTTCCTACTTAATATATACTAGAGTTCCTATATTTTCTTAAACTATACTTTCTTAATCGCTAAATCTATCTATACCTAGCCCTATACTATCTAATATAATTTCTAAGATAATACTCGGATAAATAAACTAGATATAACTATATCGATCTACTTTAATAACTAAGATCTAGGAATATAGTTCTTATACTACTAGATACTAACTGTCGATAGTCTATCTATAGATATCTTTAGAATAGGAAATTGTAATTTATTGTTTAGATACCCGAGGCTAATATCTAGATTAAGAATAATCCCAATCCGCTATTCGTTTTAGACAATTAGATATATAGCTTACTAAGTAGTGACTTTATTATAAGAGATATAGATAGAATCCCTATCGATTTTCGGGTTTTATAGTAGTAGAGTCTTTATCTTAGTATTAAATAGACTATCTAGGTAGGGATTATCTGGAAGGCTAGATATCTATGATAAAACCGATATTTCTATAGATAAAGCCTATATATATAATGTATAGTAATCTGTGTATATATTGCCTATATTAGAGGATAGATTAAGGGGTCTATAGCGGGTCCCCCTACGCTCGGAGAAGCTACGTTATTAAGTTCAACCCCTTAGAGACCCCTATAATTAGACTAGCGTACTAAGAGTAAATAACTTTAGCTGCCTGCGCTTATAATAGTATTAGCTACTACTGCTACCTAGCAATAGTAACGATTAGGGCATATAAAGTCGGCTAGGTAGACTATATAGACTAAGTGTAAAGTAGACTAAATACTACGTATAGAAGCAGCTAATTATAAGAGCTAGTTAAACCCTTAGACCTTCGCGGAAGAGACAACAATATAGGAGATAACAAGTAAGTATTTACTAATAGGTATATCCGCCTTCTACCTTAATAACTATAGCTATTCTCGTAGGCATAGTATTAATTAGCTATCTAATACGAGCGTTAGTAGCAACCTCGACCTATAAAGCGGTAATACGTGCTTCTATAGCTCTTTAAGAGGTTAGCACCTAGTAAGCTATATATAGTCGCTTCTTAATATCTACCTATACGTTCTTAATAGGGTTGAGGTTAGGTAAATTAGGAGGCTAGTTAAGCTTAAAGCGGTATATTCTTATCCGCAAACTAGGCGCGGCTCTTGTAGCTTATATAGTAAGGTGCGTTATCCTACTAGAATATTAGGTCTAGTTAATAGATTAGCTCGTACGGAAATAGCTAGAAGCCTATAGGGTCGTATAGTGTTATATAATTAGGGCGAGTTAAGTCGTAGATAGTATCGTTAACGTCGGTAATAGCTTCTTAAATAGAAGGGCTAATATACTTAGTATAAGAAGTTAAGTTAATCGTGCCCTAGTCGGCTCTATTCTATCGAATAAGGTTGCTACGGCTAGTACGGCCGGAAATACAACCCTAATATAGTTAATAGGGTATCGCCTTAAACCTACGGGCAGTTAGTATATTAGTAGAGTATAAGAGGGATTAAATTAGCTAGTTTTATATACTTTAGAGCTAGGCAATTATTATTAAATCGCTCGTTAGGGTTAGGAGTAACCTAAGTACGGTAGAAGCTACCCTAGTAAATAGCAAACTCGTTACTAAAGATAACTTAGTACTAGTCTTACAAGGTCTAGTACTATAGCGATAGTACGAATGCTAGTCGCTTAGCTAATTAAGTTAGTATAGTACTATTATAGAGTAAGGGTATATATGCCTTTAGTACGCTTAGTAATCTATAGTCGCTATACTATAATACAACGTCTATAGCCGGCGGCTCTATAGATGCGGCGCATAGTCCTTACTAAGCAAGGCAGGTTCAAATAGTCTCTAAGCTTGCTATACGGCATTCGCCGGACCTCTGCGTTGCCTATAAAGAACAATTAGTATAGTTATAGCAGCTAGATTAAGTGAAATACTAGCCTTTAAGAGCGTCTTTAAAGCGCTAAATAACGCCCTTAGGAATAGTCTCTATATTGTCTAGTACGAAGCGCATTTCTCGAGTAAGAGATATACGCGCTAGACGGCACCTACGAGGCGTATTATATTCGCGTAGAATGCGACTAACTATAAAGGGCTATTATCTAAGGAAGGCGGCAATATTAGGTATAGTAATACTACGCTTAGCTAGTTGTTTAATAGTGTATCTAATACGATAGGCTTCTTCTAGTATAGCTCGACTAAGTAGATCGATAAAGTAGAGGCTAGTCTTATCGTAATTGCCGAAGTCGTTATAAAAGATAGGCCTTAAAGGGCGCTTAGAAGGGGTTAGAAGATTCAAGATATCGTATAGCTTAAGAGGGCTTCTAGAAGGCACTAGATAGGGCATTGTTAGTAGCTTAACTTAAGTGCTAGTAATAGTATTAGCTAGGTTATATTTAAGAGACTTATTAAAAAAAGACTTAGTGCTAAAAGCAGACTAAGACTCTTCGAATAAGAAGTCTAAGAAGAAGGGATCCTTAATTAGTTATATAGCAATCGTTGCCTTAAGAACTAGTAAGAAGGGAGGGACAATTAGGGAAGGGGTAGAGGTTAGAGAGGGAGTATCCTCTCTAATCGGGGTCTAAGGAACCTACGGAAGCTTGCGAGCTATGCTTTTAGTAAGGAACTTAGTAGGGAGTATCGCTTAAGCGCTTATATATATTCCAAATAAGTGTATAAAGGAGATGCCTTCTCTCTAGCGAGATTTCCGGCCTATTTTATATACCTACCTCTTCTAATATTATAATAGCTCCTATACTAACTCTATAACTAAAACAACCTCTTTTAAGCGCGTCGTCGAAGCAGCGAGATTGCCTATATATCGTCGTCGTAGTAGCGGTATAGATATTACTATATAAGGGCATTGTTAGTATAGGAGGCTTCGAGGTAGGTAGGTATTAGAAATTAGCTATAGTAGGCGGCGGCGAGCTATATATAGCGACGGCGACAAGGCCTAATTGCAACGCTTCTAATCGGATAAGAAGGCGATATAATATATAGATAGACGTAGATAGCCTATCGATATTATAAAGGTTGTTATCGGAAGGCAAACTCTACCCTCGGAATTAGCTAAGTGCTATATATATCTTAAGATCTTTAAAACTCTATAAAAGAGGCAGAGTTCCTGCTTAATATATATTAAAGCCCTATAGTTGTTTAAACTATGCTTTCTTAATCGGTATCTTTAAAAAGAGATAGTAATCTTTAATGTAAGTGGGTATCTTTTCAGAGTTCTCTCTTTTGCTCTAGTTTATTATCGAAAACCTATCTATACGTAGCTTTATTTTATCTAATATGATTCCTAAGACAATACTTAGATAAATAAACTAGATATAATTAATTATATCGATCTACTTTAATACCTAAGATCTAGGAATATAGTTATTATACTACTAGATACTAATTATCGATAGGCTATCTATAGATATCTTTAGAATAAGAAATTATAATTTATTCTTTAGATATAACACCTAGATTCAAAAAAAAAACCTAAGCCGCTATTCGTTTTATACTATTATATATCTAGCTTACTAAGTAGTAACTTTATCCTAAGAGATATAGATAAAATCCCTATCGATTATAAGATTTTACAATAGTAGAGTATTTATTTTAGCATTTGATAGACTAGCTAGCTAGGGATTATATAGAAGACATATAAATTTAATATTTCTATAGAAAACCCGTATATCGATAATATAAGGTAATCTATATATGTATTGTCTATATTAGACGATAGATTAAGGGGTTTATATATCTTAAGATCCTTAAAACTCTATAAAAGTAACAGAGTTCCTACTTAACATATATTAAAACCCCTATATTTGTAAAAACTATACTTTCTAAATCGGTATCTTTTTAAAGGGATAATAATCTTTAATATAGGTAGGCATCTTTTTATAGTATCCCCTATTGCTATAATCTAGACTATATCTCTAAATAAAAGAAAGCAATGGCCTTTTCTAATAGAGTTCTAGTTAGTACTATAGCATTTGTTATCTATAGACAGTACTTATAATAGATATTATAAACGTATTTCTTTTATAGCCTATACAAATAAATCTTAAAGAAGATGTTTTATATATATCTTTATAGTAGATTCTACTATTCTCTAGGCACTATAGTATAGCAACAAAGGATATATACAAACAGCGTTATTAAGTTTTAGAACTAGAGTTTTTTTAGCTCTCTAGAGATAGTAGAAACCCTATAGAATTCAATACCCTTCCACTACTTCTCGATATATATTTAGAAGGTTTTAGTCTATTAATATCTTTGTATTGTTTAGAATTATTAAGATAGTATTAGATAATTACCTTTTTCTGTTTAATAGAGTATAGAGTACTTATATTTAGGAATTTTAGGACTGCTATTTAGCGAGTATACGCTATCTATTCTATCTATAGTTTAGAGTATATACTAAAAAGTTAAGTAGCTTAGATCTCTTAGTTTAGGGATTTCTAAGTCTTCTACTATATATTCTTAAGGTATTTCTTGTAAATTAGTTACTAAGCCGCTACCTAGTATCCGCTATTTGTTCTTTTAGGAAGTTAGGATATATCTAAAATCTATTCCCTTCCTTAGAGTTTGCTCTTATTAATAGTATGTCGGGTCTTTATATATAATAGAAGGGTTTCGTAACTTAGTAAGTGTAACGCTCTAGGCTAGAATAGGAAGCTAAGAAGGCCTAATCTAGTAGTAGACTATATAGTATACGCGCTAGGTTAACGAGTGCGCTCTAGAGCTAGAGCGTACCTATTAACCGCTCGAATAAGATGCTAAGCAAGTAAATAAGGTATAGCCTAATAGAACTAGCCGCTAGCTTCAATCTCGCGCTTTCTACGTAGTACGCGTATTGCTTTATAGTATAGTATAGATAGTATTTTCTCGCCGATATAATAGCTTTAATATCGTTTTATTAAGGCTTCTAGCCGATTAATAACAGTCGCTCTTAATTAGTCGATATAGTAGCTCTTCTATAGTTACCGACGGCCTCTTCGGCGCTAGGGTTTAACGATATTCGCGCTTAATCTCTATAACCCTGCTTTGTTAATTACTTTGTATTTAATAATAGTATATCGCTACCTATATAAGAGCCCTTATAAAGGCCTATTCCTTCTCGAGAACGTACCGAGATACCGGATGCTATTATATAGCATTTAGCTTACCTCGGCGGCTAACAAATGCCGCCTCCGAAGAAGCCTATACGTAAGAGCTAGTCCGTACGAGAATCTAGAGTATTAAGTAAACGAGCCGCGTTAGTTAGCGCGGCTCTTAGATAGACGGAAGTAGAAGCTAAAGACGATAATATAACGCAGGTTAATTAGCGAGGCATAACCTATAGTAAACAAGTTATACTAAGCAAGATAGTAAGCAAGAATATTAAGAAATAGGGCAAGGAGGGTTTCTAGCGAGATATAGGGTATAACTTTATAATAGAGACTCGTCGCCGCTACGGTACTATTAAGAAGCCGTAGGACCGTATAGTTGCTATCTATCTACGGTAGAGTAACCCTACGTAGGGCGGCACTTATATAGACTCTAGTACTAAATTTAACGACGAGTTTAATACCCGTATAAAGACTATTCTTAAAGCGATAAAGGAATACGAGAAGAAGGGTAAAGATAAGGTAGATAAGTAGGCAAAGAAGGATAATAGAGCTATAGAGGCATAGCGTAGAAGACGTAACTTATCGAGACCTAAGAAGAATAAGAAGCGAGGCCGTAGTAAGCGATAAGCGATACCTAATCTAGAGATTAAGGGCGAGTACGGTAGCGGTAGCGATAGTAGCGATAGTAAAGCTTATAAAGAAAGCGTAGAAGAAGAATATAGTAAAGATAAAGATAGGAATAAGGACGACCTACCTAAGAGCGTATACCCTAAAGTAGAGCTCGAAGAATAATCTACTTAGCTTCTAACTTCGGCTCCGAGTTCGCTAATACCCTCCGGTACGCTAATCGTACCTATCTCGCTAGGGAAACGTCCTCCGAAGAAGGGTAAGAACTATACTAAAATAGCGGTAGCGAAGCGTAAGAGAGAGAAGAAGGCCTCGAGCGCTAAAGAGACCTTAGCGAAGATCTAGGCGGAAGGAATTAGCGGTAGGAAGCGGAAAGCGGAAGCTACGCTAGATAGTAAGGTTAAGCTAGAAGTTAAGCGTTTAAAGGAGGACATTAGCGGCATTAAGAGCTTACTAGAGACACTAATAGGACGCCTGCCTATACAGAATGTTAGTAATCCTATCTAGAGTAATCTAGGTCCTACTATAGTAGATAGGGGTACGTCTCTATAGTAAGAGATAGGCTTTAATAGCGAGGAAATAGGTAAATTTAATACTAATCCGGAGTGCTATTTAGAGTAACTTTATTAGATATATTATCGCACTATATTAACCTCCTATATCGACTAACCTTATATACTACTTCGTAAAGGTATCGCTAATATTCTCGAAGACAAACTCGTATATACGAGTCGTCCGTTTAAACGAATATCTATAGGCTTATAATATAGCTATTTCTATCGTTTACGCCTACTAAGCGCGATAAATACTATAGCGAGTATCTATACTAATTCTACCTCTTCGTCGGCTTCTATAGCGGCGGCGGCAGTAGCACTTAGTACTTTAGTATAGGCTTCGCGATAACGCGCCCGAGAACGCGATATATATATAAGAACCTATATATACGAAAGAGACGGAAATATATACTATACTAGGCTCTATCTAGCTATCTTAGTACCCTAATTAAGCCTAGAGCGCTCGTACTATACGTCGTAGAAATAGGCTCTCCGAGTTGCGAAACCCTTCTAATCTCCCTTCGAATAGAATTAGTAGATACTATAGGAACGAGAAACTAACGTTTTTGCCGCTTCTAACGAAGTCTACTATTCGTATTTCTAATAAAAATACCTATATCTTCTAAAATATAATAACTTAATAAAGAATACGGCCCCTTTTATCTTAGTATAGCTTAAAACGAGCTAAAAGCCGACTCTAATTAGTCGCCGGCGAGGAACTTTTAAATTTCTCGGTTCGTAAGCAGTTTGAAGGGCGTAGGAGTTATAGTATATATTATAACGCTTAGCCGCTACAATAGTAGTATTTCCGATACTGTCTCTATCGTTTACGCCTAATTTAGCGGTACTTTTTACTCGAGGCGGTATCGTTTACGCCTAATCTAGCGGTATTTACTCGAAGCGCTATACTCGAAAGGCTTATCCTACGCCTTCTAGATAGTACTACTCGCTATAGGGTATAAGTATATTAACCTATATAAGGGTATAGATCGCGCCGCTACGGCGGCTAGGTTTGCAAGGCCGCTTAACTACTTCTATAGTTGTTTACAGGCTATATATAGACCGCTAAGCTGTCGTTATTAGAGCTAATTTAAATCCTTATAATCGCATAGTATAGGCCTATAAATAAGGAGTCGAGAATGAAGCTAAACTAGACCTTATTTAGAGGCTATTTCTACCTCTTATTTATCGACCTATTCTATCTCTTCCTCGCGGTTACGTGTCGCGCTTGTTTCGACCTTACTATCGCTAAATTCTACGCTCTTTACGATATATAAGAAACACCTGCCTCCTAAGGATATAGAAGCGTTGCTTGCTAAGCTAGAGGTAGAGCGGCCGGTACGTATATAAGGTCGGTAAGGTCGAGAATAGCGCTAAATTAGTGTATAGTTTAAGAGCCTATTTCTACTAAATATATATAACCGAAGGCGCCTGTTCTTCTACCCTCTTATAACCGAGTTTAGTAGTGTTTAGGCGTGCGAGGGTCTACGGATAGAAGGCTTCGAATACGACGAATACCGCTATTTCGTAACTAATGTATAGTATTATAAGAATCGACCGAATAAGCTATTAAAGGACTCGCAAGGTCGGTTATATCGCCGACTCGGCTTCGAGTGTCGTATCTATAAGCGCTATATAGACTATAATCGCGTAGATAGTAGAGAGGTTGTTTTTAAGCGTAGAAGGCCTTAGCGATAGTGCGTAGCGCGTACGATGTATATATACGACTATTGCGCGAAGTTAGTAATTATTAAGGTCTACGAGAAGCGACTAAATCGCGAAATAGGCGAGTTTCTCGATAACTGCGTACCGGCCGAGCTACCTTCGACTCTAAGTACGAATTTAACGGTTATAAGGCTAGTCTACGTAGTGTTAAAGCCGCTTACTAACCGCTACTCGTATAGTCTCGAATTCGTCGATTCTTTATAAACTAACGATAGCGTAAAGGCGGTATAGAAGGACCTAATCGCTTCTCGAGGTAGCTTAACGTTAGTCGCTTAGTTAGTTAAAGAAATGCGAAGGCCTAAACAGAGGCAAATTTAGCATAATGCTAGTACGGTTAGTATTACTCGAGACCGCGTTTCTAGCGCTAATCGAGAAGGTTTAAAGCGACTAAGTAACAAGCGAAGACAAGGTACTAAACTAGCTATCGAGGAGCAGTTATAGTAGGCTTATAAGTACTTGTCTACGAAATTCAGTAGTAGAAGTAGCTTTATAGAGATAATTGAATCTCGTAGAAGCGATAGACTCGTCTATAGAGGCCTAATTTAGGCGGCAAACTAGCAACTTCGAGCCCTTCGCAACTATAGGTCCTTATTCTTACTAGATTCTATACACCTTACTAATAGGCTTAAATGGCCTCTCTTAACTATATACGTCCGTAATAACTACCTAGAGTAGCTTCTAGCGGCTCACTTCCTTATAGATTGCGAGCAAGTATACCTAATTAAGAAGGCAATCTCGAGCCTTCGAGAAATAGCTAAATTGGACTACAAACACTAGATAACCGGTTTTAATAGCTATAGGAAGTACTTCTTCTTTAACTAGGCCAACCGCTGTTCTTCTAAAGCTAAAGACTAAGACGACTTTAACTATACTAAGCAATCTTCCTAGATACTACTATAGTTAATAACTAACGACTTAGCAAGTAAATAGCTCGGAGTTAGTTACGGTCTTAGAGATTGTAGTATTATTTAACGCCTCTACTAACGGCACCTTATTAAGACCCTCGAGAAGCACTTTAAGCGCTTTCTACCTGTTTTAAAGGCAATAAGCAAGGCTCTGTTTATCGCTCGAGACTAAGAAGAATACTAATACTTTATTGACTAAGCAATAGCCGCCTTTAAGACCTATAATACGGCTAAATCGAGTAAAGAATTAGCCTATTTAAAGGCCAATTAGAAGGCCTCCGATAGCGATCGCTAGGCGACTTAGGCAAGGCTCGGAGACCCAATTTTAATAGCCGTTCGTACTACTAGTCTATTAGAGGGCTATTATATACACTTAAAGCACCGAGACAAGCGTTAGATACGCAAATAGAGCTTGCGAGGTGCGTATTGGTCCCCTTCTTCTATTGCTATCGGAATTCTATAAGAATAGAGTCCTACTACATTCCTTAGAACGGGCGGATTCCTTAGAATAGGCTAGCTTTTAGCCTTTAGTATTATTCTCAGACTTCTACGGCTTCTTGTCTCTTCTATATAACAATAACTAACTATTCTAGGTACCGTCCTATACCTCGTTTAGCTTAATAACTATATCCGCGAGCGCGTCCGTTAAAATAGCGTTGTCGATAAGAATAGCTAGCTTCTAATATAGCGTTAAGAGAAGACTTCTAAATTTCGACGGTTACCTCTTTCTATATAGAAGAAAATAGCAGATAAGCTTATATAGTGCTACAAGGATATAGACAATAACAAGCCTACTTAGCGAATAGCTCTACCGGCTACGGACGATAATATATACACTAAGTGCTTCTGTTACTTCTAGCATAGCTATTACCTTCCTTGTAAGCATATTTAGCGCTTTTATAAGGAAGCAATTAGTCGCCTTACACTATACCGTTGTAGCCTCTATATTAGTCGCTTCTAAGGTCTAAATAGCAACCTTGTCTACTCCGACTAGCTTAACACAAAGCTTATTATTAAAGACGAGCAGTTAGTATAGGTCTTCTACGTTAACAAGGTACTAGGAGTGTCTCGGAAGCGCTAGGTAAAGGAATACTTCTATTCTATATAAGAAGCAGTCTTATAGGCCTTCTTCCGGTTCTACGACTCGCAGGCTTCTAACCTTACCGACGGTTAGCAATATAAGGCCCTTCTATAGTAGGTTACTAACTTTGTAGTACTTAGCTACAACTCGCGAGTCGCTTAGATAGACTAGTAGTTTAAGAATAGTACTCCGTAGGCTGAATTAATACCTCGTCGTGCTACAAAGTAGCGAGTTATTAACGATAAGCCGTTACGGCAACTAGTCTTCTATATAGCTCTAGCTCTATTGCTACTGCTACTAGCACCTATCGCTTCTATAACTAACCTTCTATATCGGCCTCGCCTTATTGTCGAAGGCTACGCTCTACTAGTCTATAGTCTACCTAATAGCAACGGCGTTATTGCTTAGGCTAAAGATAAAGACGCACTATACGAGGTTAATAAGGACCTATTTAATAGCCTCTTAGATATAGACCTTCTTCTACAATTAACGCTAATTAGTCGATTACCGCTATCTTTGCTAAAGGACGCTAGTAAAAGTGATTAATACGATAACGACGAGGCATTAAGGCATTAATAGCCGTTGCTATCGTCCTTACTAGATAATTTGCCCTTACTAAGTAAGCTATTTCTACCTTCTATAGTAGAGCTACCTTCTATAGTAGAGCTACCTTCTATAGTAGAGCTACCTTCTATAGTAGAGCTACCTTCTATAGTAGAGCTACCTTCTATAGCAGAGCTACCTTCTATAGTAGAGCTACCTTCTATAGCAGAGCTATCTTCTATAGTAGAGCTACCTTCTATAGCAGAGCTACCTTCTATAGTACTATCTATAGCTCTATATTCTTTACCTATATAGTCGCCTAGTAAGGATACTTCAATTGATCTACTATAGCTATTAGGTAGCTCTTATAAACCTCGTCGTTAGAAGCCTTTAATTAGTAAGCCTATAACACCTTCGAAACGCGCTCGTAGAAGGTTATACGTAGGTACACTACCTAAACCGCACCGGATAGATCAATCCTCTCGTACGCTATCTCCTATACTAATTAGACTACTAAAACGACGGATCTAAGGAGAGGTTGTCGCTTCTAAGCGGTAGAAGTGGTAGTGCTAAGGTGTAGGCGTAGACTTAGTCGTTTTCGAGCGATTACGGCTATTCGGAACGGTAGAAATCCGAGGTAATTAGGTTGCACAAGGGGTGTTTGCAATACCCCGATTTGTACACTAATTTCGGTAGTTTTAGGGCACTCTATAGGGGCATATAGAACCTACAGGGTATGCTAGAGCTACCTCGAATTTACTTTGTAGGTTGATATACTTAGATCTTATATAAGCGTTTTGAATATTACTATATACTATAAGCGTTTTTATTAGTATTTACTATAAGCGTTCTAGATATAACTTACTATAGGTATTCTTAATAGTACTTACTATAGGTATTTTAGATAGTACTACTTCCTATAGGCGTTCTTAGTAGTACTTGCTATTAGCGTTCTAAATTAGACTTGCTATACGCGTTCCGGTTTATATAGAACTAACTATACTAAGCGTTTAAAACAAGGCTTATCCTACGCGTTCCGGATAGTACTAACTCGCTATAGGTATTCTATAGATTACTCGCTATAGGCGTTTTATAGGGTACTCGTAGTAGGCCCTATATAGGTTACTCGCCTCGATACTAAACTAAGCCCTAGCTACCCGCCTTAGCCCTAGTATATCCCGAGGCTAGTACTATTATAGAATCGCCTCTATATAGAATTACGTACTCTTTCTACCTAATATAGGCTATTTCCGTTCTTAGTTAGTATTATTAATAGGCGCGTAGCGCGCTATATAGGAAGTCGTACCTCGAATTCTACCGTAGGCCTAAAATTCGTATTTCTCCCCTCTTTTATAGTAGCTTTCCTAGTAAGTATTAAAAATAGCTAAATCTCTATTATACGAAGAGTTTCTCGATAATCTTATCGCCGGCGGCTAGAAGAAGGCGCGCTCTCGGCGGCGGACGATATTAAAGCTATTAAAGGTACTAAAGAAGGTATTAAAGGTATAGAGGGCACGCTATCGGCGGCGGCGGATATTAAGTTATAGAAAGAGGTAGAAATAGCAATAGACGGCGCGTAGTTAACGGTAGTAGATATTAAGTCGTAGGAAGAGGTAGAAATAGTAATAGATAGCGCGCAATTAACGATAGTAGATATTAAGTCGTAGGAAGAGATCCGATTTATCTTAGAGATACGTATTCGAGGTTGCTATCGCTTACTTAGCCTACCTCGCGAGTGTGTCGCTTTGTCTAATAATAGGTTAGTATTGCTACGGCCTTAGAAATACCGATTTTTACTAATAGAGCGCCGCCGTAGACCTTTACTACGAGAGTTAATATTTAGGTCTTACTATACCCTTATCGAGTACGTCTATACCTTCGGAAAGTCGTCTAGATATAAGTTTAAGCCGTATAAGTCCTAGAAGAATAATAATAAGGTTAAATATAGGCACCTCTTCGTATATAGTTGCTACGGTTTACTAGATAAGCGTACCTAGAAGGAATAGATAAAGCGGAAGTCGACTTCGAAGAAGATAGGGGATAGGTTCTATTCCTACGCCGTTGCTATCGATCTAGCGTAACTAGAAGGTAAATAGGTAACTAGCTATTCTTTAGAAGATAACTATTATTATTATAACTACGAGAAGGACAATATCGTCGCCCTTACTATAGTATAGCGGAAGTTAAAGATAGCGGCTTTCCTCGAGTAGTTAGAAGGTTATTAGTAAGCGCGAATACTAACCTCGAAGATTATAGCCTATTTCTACGACTATAGTATTATCCTAAAGCCTAAGGATATATATAACGTTGCCTAGTCTCGTAATACTAATACTTAATAAGAGATAAACTAGGCTTAGCGAATAGTTAAGTTATTAGACGAGAACGGCATCTTCTACGAGGTTAAAACTAGTCCGGAAAATAGGGCTATTCGTTCTATAACTACTCTCTACCTACGGTTACTAGAAGCCTTTAAGAATATATAATATATACTAATTATCGATACTACCTATTCTACTAATATCTGTAACCTCGAGCTAATAGATATCGTTACTACCGGCTTTATAAATTATACGATTAAGCTTAGTATTAGTCTTATACGTCCGAAGCTAGACAAAGCGGACTTCTTAAAGCTATTACGTCTACTACGGAAGGGCCTCGAGCAAGCCGGTTATCTACTGCCTCTTATTATTTGTACTAATCGTAAAGAAGCGCTTATACTAGCTATTAATAATAAGTTTCCTAAGTCTAAGAATATCGTCTATAACTAGTATTTATAGTAAGATATACTAACTCAAGTCCGTAAAGAACGAGGCTAATTTAGACAAGTTAAAGCCGATAATAGAGGCTAGATAGACAGTCCTTAAACTACCCGCTTCTTAAAGCTCTTTATATATACTATTCGTAGTTAAACTAAGTAGCAGTTTAACGACAACGCTCGGAAGTTAGATAACGGAGATCCTATATTTAAGGCATGCCTAGAAAAGAACTAATAGCGCTATAAGACACGCATTATTTACTACTAGACAAACGAGGCTCTATACTTCGGCTATAAGACTAGTTCTCGTATCGAGTCGGCCTATAGACGTATTTAATAATAGCTTAACTATAGCAGCCGCTACGATATCTTCTTACTATTTAAGAGCCTGCTTAACTAGTAGTACGAAGGCTACGATCGTCGTCGTATTCGCCTTTATAAGAACCTAAAGAGGTATAATAAGGTACTAACTAGACTACTCTAGTCTAGTATAGCTCGTATAATTAGTAATTATTAGTTACTAGAAGTAAAGGAGTAATATCTACGTATAGTCGACCTTCTATAGACTAAGACTAACGATAATAGCAACGCGGTTAGGTACTCGGCCTATTCCTATAGCTCTCCTTACTATACCTATAGTAACTATACAAAATCGACCTACGGCTACCTTTATAGATACGATATTATACGGCTTCTTAAGACAGGTAGCACTCGAGCTATACTATTACTATTATTCTTACTAGCTTATTAACTTCCGGAAAACGGCCTATTTACGAGAGCTAGAGGTAATCTATAGCAACCGCAATATATAGCTAGTAGGGCTACTTTATATAGCACTAAGGGTATAGTAACAGCTCGAGAATTAGACGATTTAAACACTACTACTATTACTAAGAAGCAGAAGATAGTAACCGCTAGAATAGCTATCCTTAAGTTAGAACTAAGCGTATCTCTTATATAGCTTCGGACGACGGTTACTAAGCACTATAAGTACGTAGAGAGCTAATACCGTACTTAATAATACCCTTACTAGAGGGCTAACCGTACGTATAGCTCTACCTACTATCTAAGCGGCTTTAAGTACTATAATCTACGAGTCGAGTCTTTACCTCTAGCCGCTCCGGAGCTACCTTCTAAGCTAGATCTATAGTCTACTTCGCCGAGAGATTAAGGACCTACGAGTACGTAAGAACTAACGTCTATAGGCGGAAGAAGAGCGAGCGAGGTAATAAGCTAACTATAGCCGCTAGTAGGCGGTATTATATAAACAATAACAACGATAGGCTACTTAGTAATATTACTAGCAATAATAACAATAGTCGCTTATATAGCTAATAGGGCGGCAACTTTATTACTAAGTGCTATAGCAATAGTACTATTAGTCTACTTAGTAGTAGTATTATATATAGTAAGTAGTAGGCTATTTAGTAAATAAGGGACTTATATAAGCTAGCATATATAGCATTACGTAGTTATAAGACTATAGGTCGTAATACGCTTAGAGCTAAGTAGATAGCAAATGATAATACCTTAAATTTTGCTATACTACTAATTTGCTAGCAAACTTTAGCTTTATAGCTACTAGTAGTAGTATAGTAGTAGTTGCCCGGCTAGCGGGGCCTACTGCGACGCGATTATTGCTTCTATACGCGATTTTATATAGAATAGCCGACCTCGTAATCTCGGGATATACTAGGGCTCGGGCAGGTAGCTAGGGCTCGGTTTAGTATCGAGGGGTACTCGCTATAAATAGTTCGATTGCTATTTAACTATAGGCGTTTTAGATAGTATTTGCTATAGGCGTTCTAGATAGTACTACTCGCTATTAGCCTTTTAAACGGTACTTAAAATAAGTATTTAGTTTTAGATTATACTTAGACTTACTTTATATATTCTGAATTAGACTTTATATACGCGTTTCGGATTAGACTTGCTATACGCGTTCCGGTTTATATCGGACTAACTATACTAAGCGTTTAAAACAAGGCTTGTCCTACGCGTCCCGGATAGTACTACTACTATAGGTATTCTATCGCGTACTCGCTATAGGCGCTTTATAAGGTACTCGTAGTAGGCGCTATATAGGGCACTCGCTATAAAGAGTTCGAATACTGTTTGCTATAGGCGTTTTAGATAGTATTTGCTATAAGCGTTCCGGATAGTACTACTCGCTATAAGCCTTCTAAATAGTACTTAATATAAGTATTTAGTCTCGGATAAGACTTAGACTTACTTTATATATTCCGGACAAGGCTTTCTATAAGCGTTTTAGTTTAGACTTGCTATACGCGTTCCGGTTTATATCGGACTAACTATACTAAGCGTCTAAAACAAGGCTTATCCTACGCGTTCCGAATAGTACTGCTCGCTATAGGTATTCTATAGAGTACTCGCTATAGGCGTTTTATAGGATACTCGTAGTAGGTATTATATAGGAGACTCGATATAGGTAGTTCGAATACTATTTAATATAGGGGTTTTAGATAGTATTTGCTATAACCGTTCCGGCTAGTACTATTTGCTATAGATGTCTTAGAGAGTTGCCGCTATAAGCATTTCGAATATTACTACCCGCTATTAGCGTTTTTAGTAGCATTTGCTATAAGCGTTTCGGATATAACTTGCTATAGGTATTCTAAATATCCGAGGCTTTCGCTTACTACCGCCTCCTCTACGAGGAGGTTGCAATCTATATTATAATCGTAATATACGCGACAATCTATATTATAATACTATTATATCGCTTTCCTAATCGACTTAGTATATATATATTGTATTTCTGACAATACTACGGCCTCGTAATCCCTTAACTGCGCGTATACGAAAGCCTATCGCAAAAATAACGCCGTACGCGTACGAGGAGACCCGGATTCAGGCTATTCTAAACAAGATCCTCGCATTCTACTACGAATACGACGAATACGTGCCCAATATCAAACAGTAGGCTACTAATAAGCGTGTCGACTATTAGAAGCTTCGTTTCCGATATTTAAAGGCTATAAATCGCCCTAGTAGACGTCCTATACTTACGGATCGACTCGCGACTCGATCGAAGCTAAACCTAGCTTAGTAGGCCGCTCTACTCGAATACTACTATAGGCGCGAGCTTATAGGCCTCGATATTCTAATACGACTATTATACGATATTGCTAATAATATACTCCTTCGAAACGCTCTAGATCCGCTTAATCTAGTAACAGTAGACAGGCGCTAGTCTAAGAGGTTTATAAAGCAATATAAGCTTTATTAGGTGCTATAGAAGCCTATCGAGATAGTACGTAAGGAGGCCTATAAACCTAATCGAATAAGACGATAGTATATACGGTTATAAGAGACAATGCTATACTACAATATCGTTGATCTACGGCTTATTTAGAACTTCGATAAGACAGGCTTCCGTATAGGAATTAGAGGCACAGAATACGTAGTTACTATAGACCCGAAGCGTCGTTCTTAGAGCGCTTCCGAGACTAATAGGAAGTATATAACTTCTATTAAATTAGTTAACGCTATAGGCAATTATATACCTCCTATACTAATCGCTGCTAGCAAAGTACTATAAGAACGGTGGTTTACTAACCTGTCCGGATCTACGCTAGTTAATATAACGGAAAGCGGATATCTTAACGACAACTCGGCCTATTACTATATCTAGCACTTCTATAAGTACTCGAAACGATATATAACTAACGAGGACTAATAGCGTATACTAATTTACGACAATTATAGTTCTTACGACTTCTAAGAGTTCCTAGAGTTTGCGTAGTCTTACAAGATAGTAATCTTCGGTCTACTAGCTTATATATTACATTTCCTTTAGCTACTCGATATAGTGCTATTCTAGCCGTTTAAACACTATTATAGGCAAGCTATATTAGACGCAATACGCACTAGTTGTACTCAATTTAGTGTTACCGAGTTTATAGCTACTATCGACTCTATAAGAGCTAATACCTTTAAAGTTAGTAGTATTAAATCCTCCTTCCGTAAGACAGGTCTCTTTCTATTCGACCCGGAGCGTACTATACGGTTTCTTAGACTCGAATACAATAGTAGAGACACTATATAATATTAGCAAAGACTCGAACGACTAGATACGCTTACTATCGAAGAAGTAGACCGAGTAGTTAACGTAGCAGGTTTACTCGAATACGGAGATAGAGATAATAGTACGCTAACGATCCCTCGCTACCTATACTAACTAGAGGTACCTATACTATTAACGGAGAACTCGAATGGCATATTAAGCGTAAGAACTAGTATAAGACATACCGACTTCCTCTAGCGACGACTCGAAGGCCTCCTATTGTTACCCTCCGCTAGGGTTACGAAGCGACTATTTGTCTATAACGAAGTAAACACTTAACTAGCTACCTAAGCAACGTTTAATCTCTCTTAAACCGAGGTAGTAACTCGTATACGTAAACGACGAGAAGATGCTTCTTCTAGACCTATCGTTGTAGGTAGACTATTATATACTTTACAAGCAAGAAGAGCTATTAAGAAGCGCAAGTTTAATAAAGCCGCTCTTATAGAGCGGTAGGCAAGAGATAAGGCACGGCGCTCGAGAACGTTATAGACTAACTATAAGAAGCGCTATCGCAAGGCTATTAATACAAGCATTAGGAGTCGTCCGAATACGAAGGTTAAGGTCTAACTATTATAAGAGATAGGCCTTAACTTGTAGCCTACTAAAGGTTAGTTAGTAAAGACATATACGCCTATTCTACCTATCGAGAAAGCACTTAAAGTATACCCCGTTATACGCATAACAGTTAAGATTGCTAGAGCTAAGAAGACTATTATCTCTACGTACAACGTACTTACCTACAACGGTAAACCTAGTAGTAATATTAATCCGGATACTAAAGAAGAAGATCTACTTAAATACTTATATAGGCTGTAGGTATAGACTTACAAAGAGGCAGAGCGACGTAGGCGAGATGCTATCGTTACTACGAGGCAGGCAGCTAAGAAGCGCTTACAGAAGCAGTTCAAGCGTAATAACGGCATTCTAGTGTCTAGTAATAAAGATAGTAGACAGGATAATAGCGACGATGATCTTATACCTCTTATTAACTATGTATAGCCTGCTATACTACTGCGTAGTCTATCTAATAAGCACGAGTTGCCTATAAGATCGTTACCTCCGTAGCCGGTTTCCTCGCCCTAGTCGCTACCCGATAATAGTAAGCAAACCTAGTAGTATAGTATGTCTGTAACACTACCTAATAGTCTATATTATATATAGAGGTCTTTAATACATTCTATAGGTCTTGTTTGTCTATTCTAATACTAATCTAACTATATTATAATATAGATTGTCGACAATTAGTCGATTATAATATAGATTGTTACTACCCGAAGGGTAGGCGGTAGCGAAGCGGAAGCTACGGATAGCACTTACTATAGGTATTTTAGATATTACTGCTTGCTATAAGCGTTCTTAGTAGTACTTGCTATTAGCGTTCCGAATTAGACTTACTATACCCGTTCCGAATAGTACTTAGCATTATAAGCGTTCTAAAATAGACCTATTATAAGCGTTATAGATAATAGTTAGCTTAACCTACGCGTTCCTAATAGTACTACTCGCTATAAGCGTTCTTAGTAGTATTTACTATAAGCGTTTTAGATTTCACTTGCTATAAGTATTTTAAATAGTATTTGCTATAGGTATTTTCGATAGTACTACCTAGTATAAACGGTAGTGTTTCTAATACTATATTAGTCGTTTAGGCCTAATCCGGCGGTATTTACTCGAGGGCGAGGCGGTATACTCGAAAGGCTTATCCTACGCGTTCCGGATAGTACTACTCGCTATAGATATTCTATAGAGTACTTACTATAGGCGTTTTAGAGGGTACTCGCTATAAGTAGTTCGAATACAATCTATCTATAGGCGCTTTAGATAGTAATTACTATAAGCGTTCCGGATAGTACTTACTCTACGCGTTCCGGATAAGACTTAGTATAGGCGTTTCGGATAAGAATTGCTATATAGCGCGTTCTAAATGAAACTTAGTATAGGCGTTATAGATAGTAACACTAACTATTAGAGCTCCGGATTAGACTTACTATACGCGTTCCGAATAGTACTTAGTATTATAGGCGTTCTAAATCAGACTTATTATAGGCGTTATAGATAATAGTTAGCTTGTTATACGCGTTCCGAATAGTGCTACTCGCTATAGATATTCTATAGAGTACTCGCTATAGGCGTTTTATAGGGTACTAGCTATAGATAGTTTGAATGCTATTTAACTATAGGCGTTTCAGA
The DNA here is from genome assembly GCF_000340215.1 of Pseudocercospora fijiensis CIRAD86. Lineage (NCBI taxonomy): Eukaryota > Fungi > Ascomycota > Dothideomycetes > Mycosphaerellales > Mycosphaerellaceae > Pseudocercospora > Pseudocercospora fijiensis. The sequence goes on from NW_006921546.1 coordinate 125,205, forward strand.
TAGTATTTGCTATAAGCGTTCCGGATAGTACTGCTCGCTATAGACATCTCGGACAGTTAACGCTATAAGCGTTTCGAATATTACTACTTACTATAAGCGTTTTTAGTAGTATTTACTATAAGCCTTTCGGATATAACTTGCTATAAGTATTCTATATAGTATATACTATAGGTATATTAGATAGTACTTCTTGCTATAAGCGTTCTTAATAGTACTTACTATTAGCGTTCTAAATTAGATATACTATACGCGTTCCGGATAGTACTTACTATACGCGTTCCGGAATCCGGATAAGACTTAGTATAAGCGTTACCGATTAGAATTACTATATAGCGCGTTCTAAAGCGTTCCGGATAGTACTACTCGCTATAGACATCTCGGATAGTTACCGCTATAAGCGGTTCGAATATTACTACTTACTATAAGCGTTTTTAGTAGTATTTGCTATAGGCGTTTTAGGTTAAACTTGCTATAGGTATTCTAAGTAGCATATACTATAGGTATTTTAGATAGTACTACTTGCTATAAGGGTTCTTAGTAGTACTTGCTATTAGTACTCCGAATAAGACTTGCTATACGCGTTCCGAATAGTACTTACTCTACGTGTTTCGGATAAGACTTAGTATAAGCGTTTCGGATTAGAATTGCTATATATCGCGTTCTAAATAGAACTTAGTATAGGCGGTATAAATAGCAGCACTAACTATTAGCGCTCCGGATTAGACTTACTATACGCGTTCCGAATAGTACTTAGTATTATAAGCGTTCTAAACTAGACTTATTATAGACGTTATAGTAACAGATAGCTTATCCTACGCGTTCCGGATAGTACTACTCGCTATAGATATTCTATAGAGTACTCGCTATAGGCGTTTTATAGAGTACTCGTAGTAGACGTTCCTACTATAGGTATTTTAGATAGTACTACTTACTATAAACGTTCCTAATAGTACTTACTATTAGCGTTCCGAATTAGACTTACTATACGCGTTCCGGATAGTACTTACTATACGCCTTCCGGATAAAACTTAGTATAGGCGTTTCGAATTAGAATTACTATATAGCGCGTGCTAAATAAAACTTAGTATAGGCGTTATAGAAAGTAGTACTAACTATTAGCGCTCCCGATTCGACTTGCTATACGCGTTTCGAATAGTACTTAGTAGTACTAATAAGCGTTATAAATAAGAATTCCTAGAAGTGTTTTAGATTAAAATTACTATAAGCGTTTTATATTAGACTTGCTATATACCTTATAAGTAGTACTTACTCTAAGCGGTCCGAGTAAGAAAGAACTACTTACTATAGACATTTCGAATAGTACTCGCTATAGGTATTCTAGATAGTAATTACTATAGGCGTATTTAGGCAGTAGTTACTATAGAACTTTTAGACTGTCTTGCTATAAGCGTTTCTAATAGTGCTCGCTATAAGCATTTCTAAATAGTGCTTTCTAATACCTATAGGTTATAACGGGTTCCGGAGTAATATTAATATTAGCGTTTTAGATATAACTTACTATACGCGTTTCAGATTAAGCCTGCTATAGGCGTCCTAGATAAGACTTTAGGCACTCGTCGCCTTAGGCTTCTTATATAGCTCTTCGAGCTATATAAGCACTAGTTAGAAAATAGGTACAAAATTAAAAATTTATAGATAAATATAGATAGATTATCTATACTATTACTAATCTATATATAGCTAAGGTCTCCTATATATATAGATGTTCTCTAAGATAAGATAAAGCTATCTATAAATAATCTGTCTTTATATAGTACTAGCTAATTTGTATAGCGAAATATATAGATAATATCTATAAATATAATTTAGTAGACGTATAAATAATCGTATCTATAATAGAAATTCCTATATAGTTCCGTTTTCCTATTTATTAAGATATATATATCCTACTTTTAAGTATTACCTTATAAGGAGGATAGTAGCGATACTCTAAGCAAGTACTTCTACGTTCCTTAGTTCCTAGTCGTAATATTATAGTATTCGACGTATTAATCCTTCTTAAGGATTATTCTTATAAACTTTTTATAGCTCTAGCTTCCTATAGGTCTCTTTTAACTTAAAGATATAGCGTAGTAGGGACTATAAGTATTAGTTTTTATATATCTAGATACTTATATATTAGTCTATCCTATTAAAATCGGACTATAGGTCGGTTAGATCATTTATTTTTATTTTATACCGTTTAGTTTATTTATTTCTTCTCTCTTCTTTTTTAGCTTATTTCGATACCCTAATCTAGCCGTTTACTATAGACTATAAATTGCTCGCTTTATTTTTAGAGGCTAATAGAACTACTTTTTACTACGTTTTAGTAGCTTATTATTAGGATTTCTTTAAGATATAGATAATATATAGTATATAGATTAGGGCTATAGTTAGGGTTAGTTACGCTCTTTATCGAGGATCCTATTTTTTGTTTTTTCTAAGGCACCCTACTATAACTAGTTGCTTTACTCGTCTACCTAGATAGTCTTTTTGTTTTTTAGGTACGTACCCTTTTCGAAGATATAGTACCTCTAATATAGCTATAGATCTTTATAGAGATCTTTTTGTTAGTATTTCGTAATAGATATCTAGATTACAATCGCATTTCTAAACAAAAGAGAGCGATTATTCTCTCTAGTATTCTTCTAGAAACTAGGATTTTTAGTATCTATAGATAGTAGCTTTTTTGTTTTTTACTATAGAAGCGTCTTTTTTGTACCTTATAGAGACGTCTCTCTATAGATATTTTTAGATACTAGTACAGGCGATTACATTGCCCTATAGCTATAGCAAGATATCGACTAAGTATATACTTACTAATAGCCCCTTTATTATTCCATTATTAGACCTTCTAATCTCTAGAAACAGAGGAAAACCTTTAAGAATTTCTTATTATTTAAGATACTCTTACGCGCGGATTCCCTCGGATAACTTCGGCTTCTTTATTAGTTCTCTACTTTTAGGGGGTTTCTAGATAGTATTAGATAATAATATCTTTGTGCTTAATATAGTACCTATATCTTATATTATAGGTCTACGGTTTATTCTTATTATCTATATTGTCTTTAGATTAGAAAATATTACTAATATAAGGGCGGCTTGCTTAGTTCTTTTAGGATAAAGATTTCTAAGTCTTCTATACTAGTATCTAAGTCTTTAGATTTAGTATTATACTGCCCTTCTAAGATTGCCCTAAGCGTTATCTAACTTAAGTACTTAAAGTTTATAGCCTTTTCTACTGTTACTCGTCGAGTTTTAAGCTCTAGTTTTAGATCCCTTTATAGTATAAAAAGCTTCGGATTTTTTAAGAAATTCACCTAATCTCTATATATCTAGAAAGCTTATCTATAAGACTTGTAAAATATCTAAATTCCTTACGGGTTTTAGGCTCTATACGGCCGTAGATATCGCGGCTAACTCTATATAGAAAGTCCTTAGCTTTTATACTTAGAGTACGGCTTAGTTAACGTATTAAAATGTAATATATATCTCGAATTCCTTAGAATACTAGGTTTAGCTCCCTTTATACCTAGTTTTTCTAGAGTATAGAGGCTAATATATCCTAGCTATTTATACTAAATTATAGAATAATCTTTAGAGTCTAGAATTAGAGCTTCGTTAACTTTTAAGGCTTTATTATAGGGCGAACTCGGTAAAACTTCTAGCTTACAAAGATATATCTCTCTAGTAGCCTAAGTTATTATAGCTCCCTTCTTATAATAAAGTTCTATTATACCGTTCCTAGGCCGAGCCGTAACCTCGCGGCTATCTAATTACGATAAATTTATTAAGTTTATCTTAAATTCGGGCGTAGAAAGAGAGTTAGTAAGAGTTACGATTATAGAGGTATCTCTAAATCGTACTCTTATACCGCCTATACTGCGAGCGATTATAGATATAGTATTGCCCTAATTTATAGTAGTAGGCCTATTAGTATAAGTCGTAAAGTAAGACTTATTACTAGCCTTATATCTAGAAGCGCCGCTATCTAAGATAAAAGCGGTATTACTAGACGATTCTAGAGAAGAATAGGCTTGTTCTTTACTAGAACTATAAGATAGATTATCTATAAATAAATAAAGACACTCTTCTTCGTCTAAAGATTCTCTATCGTCTAGTTCTTTAGTTATAGTAAAGTACGCGTCTTCTTTACTACTAGTTAGTTTGTCTTTAATAGGATTAGTCTATTTAGGGGCTTTAGAACGGTTTTTATAGTAGTAAGTATCTTCTAAGTATCCGTTCTTTTTATAGTACGAATACTTCTTAGATACGCTTTTAGGTCTCTTCTTCTATAGGCGTCTAAGCGGCTTTTTAGATAATTTTTTCTTAGGCGAATTAGATTTTATAAAGAGTATTATTTCTTTCTCGTTAGTACTATATCGTCTCGCTTCGTCTAATAAACTAGAGAATAAATCTTCTAATTAAGGCTATCCTTTTCCTTTCGTAGTAATTAATTTAAACTAGTTATAAAAGATAGGTATTTGTCGCTTAAATTATATAGATAGATAGATAGATAGATATTTCATTTGCCTATTGTAGTGCCTTTCGGCCTATACAGGTCTGTTTCTATATATTGTTTTAGGTAGGAAACCAACTTAGTTAGTAAAAACCTCCCTCCTGTCCTATTTATAAGTATTAATCTTCCTCGTTTCCTTGTTTTCCTTCCTCTAGGGTATACTAGTGTTATAGTTGTTACCCTCTAACTACCTTGCCTGCTACCCTGCCCTTCTTTCCCCCTCTTCTTCCCTCCTTCTTATCTACTCCTTAGTTTCCTTTATTAGTGCGAATTGTTATACAAATCCCTATTTAATAATCCACTTTATTATCCTCTTTAGGTCTTCTTTGCTCTAGATTAGTTTATCGTATTCCCTTTCTATTGCTTTTAGTCTCTAATTACTTCTGCCTTCTAACTATTAGGGGCAGACTAGCAGTATATGCTTAGGGTTCTAAGATTAGTAGCTATATTAGTAAGCTCTGCTTTCAATTCCTAGGACGTTTCTTCTAAATAGGTAAGATCTAAGTTTAATATGTTTAGATCTAATTTAGATAGCTAGGCTTGCCTCGGCCCTGTTTAGGTCCTTATAGAGCTAGTAGTTGTATTAACTAAATTTAATTAGTGCCTTTAAGGTTCCTAGTCTAACTTGTGTTTTGTTCTATTCCTGCTCCTATAGGTATCTAGCAATTGATTCTACTAGGCTTTGTTTCTCTCCCTTTAGCTTGTTTTCCTTTAGCCTTATATTTAGTTCCTAAAGCTCTTTCTCTAGTATTTCTCTTATTAAGACTCTATATTGCTTTAGGTCTTTAACTTTCTAGGGAGTTATTTATAGTCTATCTCGCCTCCTAGTCCTAATATACTAGGCTTTTATCTTATCTAGTGCCTTTTAGATAGTCTATTAGGCTAGGTATTCTATTGTCTTTGCTATATATTAGTGTCTTAGTCCCTTAAAGTATTGTTTGACTAGTAGGATCCCTAATTCTATTTCTACTACCCTTATTAGTATAGTTTTATATACTCCTAGGATTTTCTTTAGGCTTTAGGTTTAGGACCTACTAACTAGTTGCTTAATCCTCTTTAGTGTTTTCTCCTAGGCTATCTATATCTATACTCTATATAGCATTGCGGGCTTAACAATTGCTTTATATATAACTTTAGCTTTCTCGAATATAGCCCCCTATATAGAGGCTATAAGCCTATTAATGGATTGTATATTAGTATCTACCCTCTACTTTGCCTTCTTTACTTATAGTCCCTAATTTAGTTTTGGATCTAGCTAGATCCCTAGTACCCTAAGCTCTGCTAATAGTTAGGTTTTAAAGCCTTAGATAGTGATTGATTGCTTTATATTATAGGTTGATTTAGCCTTACTAAAGTAGATAAGCTAGTACTTTTCTAGGGCGAATTTTGCTCTATACCTCCTTGCCTATTTTTTATACTCCTAGTACTTCTCTTCTAGGATCTTGCAGTTAGTTTTTATTGTCTTAGACTAGGCTAGGATGTTTGTATTATTTACAAACCCTAATACTAATATGTTCTTTAATTCTAGGAGTAGGAGTAGGTCTGCTATAAAGATAAGGAAGAGGATTAGGGAGAGTGTTAATCCTTAGGGGATTCCCTTTTTAGTTAGTATTAGGTCTGATTTGAATTTGCCTAGAACGAGCTATATTAATCTTTCCTATAGGAAGGACTAGATGAATTAGACTATCTAGTTTAGTATAGCTTTCTATTTAAGTATATATAGGAGCCTTTTATAGGAGATATTATTAAAGGCTCCTAAGATATTAAGGGAGAGGAGGGTTGCTACCTAGTTTTAACTATAGTGCTAGATATGCTTAATCTGTTCTATAATTAGTTCTATAGCTGTTAGTATTAACCTCTTCTTTCTTCCTCCTATCTAGCCTTTAGGAAGGATATTCCTTTCCTCGGTAAAGGTTGTTAGCCTTTTAGCGACAATTTTTTCTAGTACCTTACCTATTATATTAAGTAGGGCTATTAGTCTATAGGCCTTAAGCTATATATAGTCTTCCTTCTAGGGCTTCCTTAGCACTACTATTAGGGACTTCCTAAATGGTCTTAGGTAGTGTCCTAGTGCTAGGCTTTATAAAAAGATATTAGCTAGTGCTAGGGCTAGCCCCTTCCTATATGCTTTTAGTAGTTTGTTATAGATCTTGTCTTCTCCTAGTGCCTTGTTGCCTAGAATTTTCTTTAGGATCCTTTTAATAGTTTCGGGTTTAACCTAGGTGTCTCTTAGTATATCTAGTAGTAGAGTCTCTTATTCTTTCTCCTTTATATCTAATAGGTCTACTTATACTTTTCTATAGAAGAAGTATTAGCCTAGGGCTCTTGCTTTCCCTTCTATTATAGTCTATATTTGTCCTTATTAGTCTATAATGTCCGGGAATTGTAGTAGCATATCCTTATCCTATTTAGGTCTCCTTACCTATTTAGCTATCCTCTATATCTCCTCTAGTTTCTTTATAATTATTCCTATTATAGATCTCTATTCTTGTATCTTGTCTTTCTTAATCTAGATCTTCTTTTCCTAGTAGGCTTTGTTATAGTTGTCCTATACTTCCTAGGTATAAGTTTGTGTCTACTGCCTCCTAGCCTTCCTTACTACTTTAACCTTCCTTATATACTTACTAGTCTAGTATAGTTGCTAGTATAGTAAATGTTTCTTTGCTAGAATATGCTTTCTAGCTACCTGTTTTAGGATTCCTATTAGTTCTTCTACTGCCTTATTAATATCCTCTAGCCTTAGTAGGTACTTTGTTAAGAGTTCCTCTAGTTTTAGGTCCCTTTCTAGTTCCTCCCTAATCCTACCCTATTAGGCACCTTTCTAGTTAAGCTTCTCCTCTAGTTCCCTTTCCTAATTGGCTTAGATATTTAGCTCAATCTATACCGGGAAGTAGTCTAATAATTCTTCTAGTTCCTAGTTAACCCTATATCTTATAATCCTATTCCTAATCTAATATAATATAAAGTATAGGTCTAGTATACTGCTGCTTCCTCTTGCCTCCTAAGTGATTAGTCCCTTTAGGGTAACAATTTCTATTCCTTCCCTCTCTAATATATCAATTAGTCTTCCTACTAGGAAGTAGTAAGCTAGGGTAAAGTCTAAGCCCTAGAGGGGGTAGTGGAGGTTAAAATCCCTAAGTAGGATTTAGTAGGTGTTCCCCTAGATAACTCTAGGTAGTCTTTCTAGGGTTTTTAGTTAGGTACTGCTTCTTAAGTCTAGTAGTAGGTTGTATATATAGTAGACTTAGAGTATACCTTAGGATGTCTCTACTTAAACTAATATTAGGTCCCTATCCTCCTATAGTATAGCCTGCTAGGTTTCTATATCTATCTCCTTACTAATGTAGATGTATATCCTTAGGGCTCCCTAGTTATAGATAATTAGGTAGTATCTTAGGTCTTTAACTATTGCTAGTCTCTTTATATATAGGTTGAGCTAGGGCTCTTAGATTGTAATAATGTAATGTTCTTTTAGGTTTAGTACTTAAAGGAAGCTCCTCTGTACCTTGTCTTTGCTCTTGTTAACATTGTACTATATAATGTTTAGTAATGTTGCAATGTTTATTAGGTTTTATCTATATCATTTCCCTATAAGTTTTCCTTTAGTCTTCCCTTACTTTAGACTAATATTTAACTAAGCTTTGTCTGCCCTACTTCCTTTCCTACAATATCTAGGTATCTTAGTCTCCCTAGTTGCTAGTAACTCTTTTATACTAGTAAGGCCCTAAATGTGAACCTATTATCTTGTCTAGACCTCTTTTATAGCACTTAGCTAGGTTGCTTCTATACCTAGCTACCCTAGCTTGTTATATATCTTTTTAGTATGTTGATTCTAGCTTCCTTTGCCTTCCTAGCTGCCTATATTCTTACTAGGCATTCCTTCGCCTAAGAGAGGTATCTTTTAGTATAGTATGTATATCTTGCTTCTCCCTTGTATGCTTTGCATTCTTTAACCTAGTAATCCCCTATATAATAGGAGTAGGTATTAGTTATCTTTATGCACTTAGCTGCTAAGTGTCTATAGTGTTGATATTTAAAGCACTGCATTATCCTATAGTTGCTTCTATGTATCTCTGTTTCTAATCTTTTAAAGTCCTAGAACAACCCCTAGTCTAGCACTATATTAGCTTACTCTATACTCCCTACCTAGATAATTAGGGAAGACTGCTTCTTAGTCTCTTCGATTTTCCTTTTAATCTATACTACTTTTGTAATCTTTAGGCCTAGGTATATAGCTTGGTTTTGTCTCTATAGGCTCTTAATATCCTATTCTTCCTTAAAGCTTCTTATTATACTATAGGCTATAATTATAAATTGCTATTAGGAGACCTTTACTGTTTTCCCTATCTTAGTTGTCTATTCTTTTTGTGTTTCTAGCTTCTTTTTGTCCTACTCTTATACTATAAATAGCTTGATTACCCCTTTACCTTCGTTCCTAGCCCTAATTACCTCTTTAACTGCAATTCTTTCTATAATCTCTTTCCCTATAAGTCCTTAGATTTCCTTTTACTCCTATAGGTCCGTAATGTAGACTCTAACTACTATCCTCGGGGGTTTTAGCGCCTCCTAACTAGCTACTGCTACCTAGGTGCGGTAGTTTAGGCTTGTCTCCTATTGTTTCTTCGTAATCTTTGCTGCGACTATATTAGCTACCTTTGTAATTACGTAGCTTGCCTAGTTGTAGATTGCTTTCAGTCCTCTAAGGAGTTCTAAGATTATTATCCTATATGCCCTCTTAGGGGTTCTTCTATCTTCCGCCTTTAGCACCTCCTCTACCCTAGTATATAGTGCTTTCTATTCGTCCTCCCTTCCTTCTTAACTGTCTTCCCTTCGTCTCTAATTGTTCGCTGCCATTTTTTCCGATTCGATATAGTGTCTTATAAGGGATATATAGTAGCTAGTATATAATGCTTAAATTATATAGACTCTAAGCTATTATTACTTATTTAGGAAGCTTAACTTCCTTAGACTCTAAGTCGTTATTTAAGCGGCGAATAGTACTAACGTATTATTTAATACTTTTAGAGGATTCTAAAGTTCTTAAGAACAACTCTTTTAGGAAGAGGCATTTAAAATTAAATCCCTTAGCGGACTGCAATTCTTTAAGAGTATTCTAAGCTTCTTTTAGGTCTGTCTTCTTTTAGGTCTGTCTTCTTTTAGGTCTGTCTTACTATAGGGCGCTTTAGGGTTAGGCGTACGGTAGGGCGCGGGCGTCGGGCTAATTAGCTATAACTAGCGATACGGCTAGGGCCGGGAGCTAATTAGCTATAACTAGCGATAGGAACGCTCGCCCTCGTACGCGACGTCGACGAGCCTATTTACTATTTATCGCCTCTCTTTTATAACTAATTCTTATATCCCTTCGATATTATAATATATTATTACGCCTACTCGTAGGCTACCTACTTATATTGCGAGTTTAATAAGAAGGCAGTTATATACTAAGTTGTATCTTAACTATGCCCGTATCTAGCTAATTAGCTATAACTAGCGATATAGCGAGGTTTAGGGTTATACCTCGCTATCTCCTACTCGTAGCTCTCCTTATCTTCCTTAAAGTATTTTCTACTAGCTTTATAACTATAAGGGTTAGAGGCTAAGTAGTAAGAATATATACGAAACTTTAAACTAAACTAAAGGGAGCACTAAATTAATATAGCTACTATCTATATAGGTATTTCCTCCTAGCTTTATATCTTATAGCGATATATCTTCTAGAGAGGCGTATCCCTTATTATAAAAACTTTTTCTCTAATCGCGTCGATCCTATCGATCCTATCGATTCTATCGATTCTAAGCGATCCTAAGCGATCCTAAGCGATTCTAAGCGATCCTAAGCGATCCTAAGCGATTAAGTTACGACCCGACGACTCGCGCTTAGATCGCTTAGAATTAATAGGATCGATAGGATCGACGCGATCGCTTAGGATCGCTTAGGATCGCTTAGGATCGCTTAGGATCGCTTAGGATCGCTTAGGATCGCTTAGGATTACTTAGGATTGCTTAGGTAAATTTTTATATATATAGGATCGCTCTAGGTCGCTTATAGTCGTAGTCGTTAATATTTATTCTATTCGTATATTGCTATACTAATACTTATCGACTCGTTAACTTAGTCGTATTAGTTACTCGGTCTAAACTAGAATATACTAGTAGTACTATACTTTTAAGTATATTACTATTAATATTAACCGTCGTTACGGTATATCGCTATATCCTATCTTATACATTCTCTATTAACTATAAAATTATTCTTCGCCGCCTTAGTATTATTATTCTCTATATTTTAGAGGTACGATTTCTATATACTCTACTCGGTACGTTGCCTTCTTATTACTCGCCTATAAGCCTTTATAGCTCGTATTTCCTTATCCTCCTATTCCTCGTCGTAAATTGTATTATACGTCTTAAAGTTAACTATACTATTAATATAGCGAGTCCTATATAGAGCGCCTTCGTCTATAGGTATAGCGTATAATATATAATATACTAGTAGTAGGCTATATACCCGTCGCCTTTTAAGTCTACTATAGTATAGTAAAAGACGCTATAGCCGAATTGTCGTTAGACTATATATATCCTTATACTCGCTCTTATCGTTAATATAGTCGTAAAGCTTAACAAAAACGCCTATAACGGGCCTCCGTTTCGTCCTAAGCCCCTTCCTATATTTAATTACTATTTCTATATTAATCGAAATTATATACTTAAGTTACGCTAGTAGGCGACTACCGAATCGAACCGCTAATTTATTAGGTATTTCTATATAATTAACGTTATATTCCTATACCCTATATAAATTATAACGTCTATTACCGTAGAGCCCCTCCTAGTTTAGTATATATCTCGCGAAGTTAGCTACTACTACGTTAGGATATTCTACGTCCTTACCTATAGGCTTCTAGTATTAGATTCTACCGTAGAGGCAGATCTCTATATCTAGGACGTATATATAGTCCGTTACAATATCGTTAGGGTCGGCTACGGTACTTAATACGCTATTCTTATCGTAGGTACCCTATTGCCGTATAAATACCGTAATCGCTTACCGGAAGTCGCGACCTAGGTTCTCTTCTATTATAGCTATAGCCTCCCTTATCGTAATCTACTTTACCGATTTCTTTCCGTTCCTCTATTTCTTAGGCTAGTATCCTAGGATATCCTCTACTAGCCGTACTATAGTTAGTATTATTAGTTGTTATATATACTCCTTAACGGTATAAGCATTTATAGGGATTGCTATATATTCTTTATCGTCTTCGGCCTATATCTTTAATCTATTTATATCGCTTTCTACTATACTTTCTTCCTAGCTAGGCTTCTTATTTATTAGCCGAAATGTAAGCTTAAGTAGCTTATAGTGTTTGTACTCGATATAGCTAGTATTTAAGTCTAGAAGATTGCCAAACGTTTTAATATAGCTCGGGATATATATTATACCGTAGAATTTCGGTATATTAAAGTGCCTTTCTATTTGTATTATTATTAGCTCGTCGGCTTTATTGTCCTCGTCGGTTATAACTATATCGTCGTTATTTAAATCGTTCGTTCTTCGCGTAGTAGCCTTCGCCTTCCGCTAGGCTCTCTTCTATACCTTTATTACCCTATATAGGCGAAACACATTCTTCTATTCGTTTATCCGGTATAATTCTATCCTTAGATACTTAACTATTTCGTCGTTATAGTATCTATATATCGCTAGAACGGTAAAGTCTACTAGTATATATAGAAATCTTATCGCCTACGGTTAACGGACCTCTTCGAGTAGTAGTATAAATATAACTAATAAGACTCGTAGAACGCTTTACTACTCTTAGCCTATCTACTAAGTAACTACTAAGTAGTAGTAGAACTTGCGAAGATTAGTATATATAGGTATATACGCGAACCGTCTATCTAGTATCGTATCGATAATCCCTTATACTACTATTTTCCCTAGCTTTCTTATCTTAGTAGATAGGCCCCTATTTAGGGTCGAGTCGGTAACTAGTTAGTATCTCCTTGTTTTTATATAGCTTATCTTATCTACTAGTAGGTCCGTAGTCTATTAGATTGCGTATATTAGTACTCCTTTTAGTAGCTAGCGTTATAAAAACTTTTTTTCTAATCGCGACGATCCTATCGATAGGATCGCTTAGGATCGTAGGGTCGCGATCCTATCGATAGGATCCTTGCGATCGAAATTTCGGAATAGGCTATCTCGAAATTCGAGGCTAAGGAACGTAAAGGACGCGGGATAAGTTAGAGCCCGACTACTACTACTACTCTATATACTACTACTACGAGGTATTTCGGGATATTACGTATAGGTTAAATTTAGCGGTTTAGTAAGCGAAAGATATACGCTATTGTTAGAGGCTATACGTAATTAGTATATAACTAGCTCGAGTAAAGCTAGGGTCTTAGTACCTTAGGTAGGGCTTAGCGCTTAGCGTTAGGCTAACTAGCCTACCTTCCTCCTTCTCCTCCTAGTTCTCTATCGAATACTACTCGTACCTACTACTACCCTATCTACCTGCTAATATAACCCTTCTTATATAGTATTCGATCTACCCTTTAAGGGTAGTAGCTAGATAGTCCTTATTTCAAGCTTTTAGCGGTATAGCTACGACTAAGACTAATCTAACTATATTGCGCCCGAAGAACGGGACCTATACGTACTATTCTATCGAAACAACCGTACTAATTATTAAGCAAGGCCTTCTATACGGCCTATTACACTAAGTTAAGCATACTAGGCCGATATCTACTAATTCCGCTATATCCGTATCTTAGGGGCTAATAATACATTATTAGTGTCGCCCCTTATAATAGCCGGCTTATTACGAAGCAACAACAACCGCGGCGCCGCTAGTAGCGCTAGCAATAACAACGCTAGTAGCACAGTTCCCGCTAAAGTACCTACTAAAGTGCCTCCTACTAAAGAGCCTACCGGAGAGCCTATTAAAGAAGAACCTATAATTCTAGGTAATAATCTAGAATTGCCTATTAACGACATTCTTAACAACATTGTTAATCGACGATATAGCTAGCTAGTCTTTAGCCCTTAACTAGTAGGGAGACTTTAAGAAGCTACTTAAAACAGGCTTACTGCCCTACGTTAAGAACAATAGCTAAAGGATAATCTCCTCGAGATTCGCCGCCTATAGGAAGCCCTAATAACTAATACCGAGCCGATAATAGGGCCTTCCTTACTATTAGTCCTAATTTAAAAGAAGGATACTAAGCTTAAGGACTGTACTGTATTTAATAGCTCTAGCCGAAAGCAGTATAACGATTACATTCGTAACTGTAAGCTTAACTAGCGCAATGCACTAAGAGCGCTACTAGACGACTATTCCTTAGTCTTATACGCTATACAGTACATTAATAGCGACCTAAAACGTACATAGGATAACTATTTTGATTCCCTTTACGACTAGACCGCTATTTAATAGCAAGACTATAAGGCCGTTATACTAAACACCCTTAGAAACCCTATACTAAGGCAACAATATACTTAGGACTAGTACCTTCGAGCTAAATAGAAGACTAATCAATCGGCTCGCTTATTTGAAGCCTATTTAAAGACCCTCGAAGATAACCTTCCGGCTAAAACCGACTCTATATAGATCTCCGAAATACGCCCTAAACTAAGGTAAGAGCTTGTCCTTAAATTGGACCGCCGCCGTGTATTCGAATAGGCTAACCTTACGCGAATTCAATTTATAATCGAAGTAGAAACTATAGAGCGTATAGTATAGCTATAGCAACGGTTAGAATCTAAGATACGACTATCTACCAACCGTAGCCGCGGTAGAAACTAAGGAGGAAGTACTCCCTAAACGAACACTACTAACAATAGAAATAGTAACGACTACTAACGTAGAAGAGGCAGGGGCCGATACCGCGGTAGAAACCCCTAGCGAGGAAGAGGGCAAGGAAGGGGCTTATTTCTATATACCCCTAATCGTTTATTAAATTCTAGCACTAATCCGAGCGGACCTAGCAGCGCCCTAACTAGATACAAGTGCTTCAATTGTAATAGTACTACTTATTTACTAGGCTAATGTAATAGGCCTCGAGACTAGGCCCGAGTCGATCGTACTACCGCCGAATACCGAAAGCACCTCTTAGCCGCTAATGCTACCCCTATTAGCCCTTCTAACTATTCGAAAAAAGAATAAGCGCCGCACTAACTATTAGCCTTGTACGGCGTAAGACTATTAATATTGTGCTAGCTATTATACGTACCTGTCTCGTATCGGATACGTATAGAACTAACTATAAGACTAAGGTTATACTAGATCTAGGAAATTCAGTTAGTGCCCTTATTAGCTATCGCCTAGCTAAGCAATTAGACCTTCGACAACTGCCTAGGACTAACCTACTAACCCTTGCTTAGTTTAATAACGCTCGGCACTTAACCTACGGAGCCTACTAAATCTATATAGCCCTAAGAGACGACCTCGGTAATAAGCGCCTACTAAACTTCACTACCTACGTAGTAGATATAGACAGCCTCCTATCTAATATTGTTATTAGCAACCCTATTCTTAAGTACTATGCTATAGTTATAGACTTAGGCAGTTAATAATAGCGATTTAGAATCGCTAGGAAAGAGGACATTAAATATATCGATGTTAGCGAGTGCCCTAACGATATTAGGGTCCTATGTATTAGCAACCTAACACTAGCCTCCGCCTTAGCTAATCCGACTGCCGATTTGCTCGGTAGTAATAACGATGAACCTATGCCCCCTAATAATCCTAATTAGCTTGCTCGTATACTAGAGCCTATCCGAGAGACCTATATTAATGTGTTCGAATACTACCTAGTATCGACATTGCCTATATTTAAAGAGACGGATTATAAGATTAATATTATAGAGGGCAAGGAGGTTCCTTTTAGTCCCCTCTACAACCTTAGTAAACGAGAGCTTACTGTATTACGTAAGTACCTAGAGGAAAACCTAGCTAATAGTCGCATTCGGTATAGTAACAGCCCTACTAGTGCACTAATCCTATTTGTTCTAAAGAAGGATAGTAGCCTACGGTTATACGTTAATTACCGTAGACTTAATGCTGTTACTATTAAAGACCGCTATCTACTCCCTCTTATTAATAAGACCCTCGATCGCCTTTCTAGGGCCTACTTCTATACTATACTAGACATTAAGGATGCGTACTATCGTATCTGTATTCGTAAGGGCGACGAATAGAAGACGGCCTTCCGCACTCGCTATAGCTATTTCGAGTACTTAGTTATACTATTCGGCTTAGCTAATGCCCCTATAACATTCTAGTCCTATATTAATTAGGCCCTTTCGGGCCTATTAGACTATCTCTGTATAGTTTACCTAGATAACATCCTAGTTTATATACATTTACCTAATATTGTAGAATACTAGGCCGTAGTATATAAGGTCCTCGACTACCTACGAGCCTATAGACTGTATTGCAAACCTTCTAAATGCACCTTTGCTGCTAAAGAGATGTTATTCCTCGGCTTCCTCGTATTAATCGAGGGTGTTAAGGCTAATCCTAATCGGATTAAGACTATTACTAAGTAGCTAATACCTACTAGTATTAAGGAGCTTTAATCGTTCCTCGGCTTTGCTAATTTCTACCGCCGTTTTATTAAGGGCTATTCGAGGCATATAATGCTATTAACTAAGCTTACTAAGACTAAGGCAAACCCTTCTAGAGAGTTTAGGTAGACTAACAAAACACAAGCCGCTTTTAACGGTCTAAAGAAGCGATTTACTAAAGTCCCCTTATTATACTATTTCGTACTAAGCAAGCAGATCCGAATTAAGACTAACGCTTTATAGTTCGCTATATCGGCTATTATGTCCTAGCAATCAGATAATAACTATTACTAGTACCCGATTGCCTTCTTCTCGCGGAAGATAATTAATACTAAGCGTCGCTACGAGACCTACGAGTAAGAGCTCCTAGCTATTATCGAGGCCTTTAAGGACTAGAGGCACTACCTCGATAGGGCCTAATATACAATATAGGTCTATATAGACTATAACAACCTCCGTAGCATTACTAAGGTTACTAGGGTTATAGGTCGATAGGCTAGATAGGCCGTCTACCTCGCCGGGTTTGATTTTAATATATTATACCGGCTAGGCGTAAGTAACCCTACCGATAGCCTATCGAGGCGACCTAATTACGATAGCGAGACCTAATATATCAATTCTTTGTTTCTAACCCTGTAGTATAAGATTGCTATAGCCCGTATTGTTAATAAGCACGCGTAGGATAAGCGGCTTACCGGACTCCGCGACGGCTTAAAGCATGTTAATACTCTTGCTATATTAATAGTACGTATTAAGGCAAGGGCTAAGGATACAGATAGGAGAAGTTATAATAACTCCCTAGTCGATATCGCTATATATAGTAATAGCGATCAAAGCACTAATACAGTTAATCCGGCTACTAGTGCTATTAGATGCATATAATACGTACCTCGTTTAATAGCGAGGGTACTATTAAATAACCTTACAAATAGGGATAGTTAATCGTTTATAGATAAGCTGTTACGTACTTAGCAGAGGGACGCCTTTGCTACTAAACGTATCGATAAGCTTGTAAGTAGGCGAAAGACTCGATCTAGTAAGAGTAACAACAATTAGTCGATCGACGATAAGGGTTACTTAAAGTTTAAGGGCAGATACTATGTCCCCGCTAAACAATCGATTAGATAAGAGCTTCTTAAGCGACACTATAATAGTAAGCTTGCCGGTTACTATAGTATAGAGAGGTCGTACGAGCTACTATCGCGTATATACTACTAGCTAAATAGTAAGCGGGATATAAAGGACTACGTAAACACGTATGCCGTATACTAACGTGTTAAGGCACTAAAGCATTAGCCTTTTAGCGAGTTGTCCTCTTTACTAATCCCTTATAAGCTATTTGCAGAGCTTATAATAGACTTTATTATAGGCCTTCCGCCTACTAAGCGTAGAGGCAGCAAGGACGTGTATAATGCTATCCTTATTATAGTAGATCGATTTACTAAAGGCGCTCGATACATCCCGGCGCGTAAGGATTAGACTACTATTAATATAGTAGAGGCGCTATAGACTAATATCTTCTATACCTATTAGGGAACCCCTAAGGGGATAGTCTCCGATAGGGGCTCGACATTTATATCGTACTATTAGAGCGAAATATGCCTATAGCTAAGACTAAAGCATCGGCTATTAATAGCCTTCTATCTATAGACTAACGGTTAAACAGAGAGACAGAATGCTACCCTATAGCAGTACCTACGTAGCTACATTAATAAGAACCCCGATAACTAGGTTAATCTCCTATAACTAGCCGAATTCGTATACAACAATAGTGTCTACTTATCTACTAAGGTGTTACCTTATTTCGCTATAATAGGAAGCAACCCTACGCTACTATAAGACCCCCTATCGCTCGAGGCCGAGCGTAAGGAAAGGGAAGCGGGTCAACCTAAGATACTAGCGGCTATTAAGAGGGTTTAAAAGATGCGAGAAATTTACGCTAAGATAGCTAACAAACTAGCAAAGGCCTAGGCCTATTAGAAGGCCTACTATAACAAACACTACCTTCTAATAACCTTTAAGCAAGGCGACCTAGTTATACTTAGTACGAAGAACCTCCGTATCCGTAAATACCCCTCGCCTAATAGCAAAACAAGGCCTAAACTCGCACTAAGGTACATTAGCCCTTTCCGTATCCGAGAACCTAGAGGCACCTAGGCCTATTAGTTATAGCTTCTACCTTATTACACTATCTATAATACCTTCTATATATCCCTCCTTAAGCTATACTACCTGCGCGAAGGGGATAAAGCACCTACTAAATCCGAGGACATACTAGCTAATAGTAAAGAACTATAGTCTATAGAACGTATCCTAAAGCACCGGACTAGATAAGGCAAGAAGGAGTACCTATTAAGGTAGTAAGGCTATTCGCCTAAATAGGACTCGTAGGAAGCTAAAGGTTCTTTTAAAGATATAACTAAGTTGTTAGATAAGTATTAGACTAGTGTAAAGAACAAGAAGAAGGCTAAGGGCCTATAATATCGCCTAGGAACAATGCTACCCCCGGGGTGCTATTAGCTAACTAATTAGAGGCCGGCAAACTAGGACAATAAGACTATACTACTATAGTAAACGCGCACCGAGTGTTAACAAGCGCGCTATAACGCGTTAACTATCCGCTACTCTTTTAGGAAACTACCTCTCTACTAACGCGCCTTATAAGGCCCTTCTCCTAGTATTTAGGTCCCCTTCTTGTTCCCTTATTCTATCGAGGCCTTAAGGCCTAGGCAATCGGCGAGGACGGCGCGGCCGGCGCGGCTATATTAGTAATAGTATTATAGAGTGTGTTACTATTAAGAAAGGACGGATACGGCTATGTTAGTAACGGTGCTACCGAGTTGTTATTAGTTAAAGAAGGAAGCTAGAAGAAGGTGAAGTTAGCGCTAAGACGACTAGCGCCGCTATTATTAAACATTACCTGCTATTGCTACTATACTTGTAAAGACAACCTTACCTATACTACGAGCCTAAGGCACCTTTAATTAAAACTTTAATTAAAACTTTAAGGCCGAGCTAAAACTTTAACTAAGTTAAAAGATTGAGCGACTAATAGACTAACTAAGGGCAAAAACTATAGAGCTAAGCTAGCTAGGGTCGATCTTGCGGATAATAGGTTACTCCTCGATCTTTCCGACCCTTTAAGCGAAGCGAACCTTAACTATTGCACTTATAATAGCCTTTACTTATAGAAACTAGAAGAACTGAGTTTTTTGAAAAGATATAATTAGTTAACACTTAAAGGCTACTAAACCTAACTAATTTAGGCTAGTAAAACTACGATAGTAAATAATAACCCTCGGAAGCGGACAAACCCTTAGGAGCGGACATTGCTAGGTCTTTTAAGAGTAGACGCAAAGAACTCGGTACGACATTACTTAGAGCGGAGGCAGGGCTGCAATACCTCGTACGTCTACCTATTATAGTAGGGAAGACGCGCTCGTATTATAATTAGTCGAAGGCCCTTAATTCTTATAGATATATATTACTTTATAGTTCATTGTATATAGGGATAGCGCAGTTAGAAGTTAGATATTGTGTTAGAAGGTAAGGTTTAATATAGTTATATAATTAGGTAGTTAAGTGTTTAATTTAGCGCGGCTAAGTAGCTTATTAGACTTGCTAAGTTAGTAGTAACGGAGGTCGAGGTTGGAATATAGAAAGGCTACGAGGGCGCGGCCTTTAGAAGGGAAGCGTGTATTAGAGGCTATACGTAATTAGTATGTAACTAGCTCGAGTGAAGCTAGGGTCTTAGTGCCTTAGGCAGGGCTTGGCGCTTAGCGTTAGGCTAACTAGCCTGCCTTCCTCCTTCTCCTCCTAGTTCTCTATCAAATACTACTCGTACCTACTACTACCCTATCTACCTACTAATATAACCCTTCTTACAGCTACAGATATATAATATATACTATTTTTAGTAAAACTATCGCTATCCTTAACGACCGGTAGTAGTCCTAGTAAGATCGTACTAGGTCTATTATTCGCGTTACGTACTCGTACGTATAGGTTTCCGATAGTAAGATATCTAGGGTATACTATTAAGTTACCTTAGTAGTTAGTTATCTACGTTTTATCGGTTAATACGATTAGAGGTATAATCGTTACGCCGTCTATATTTATCTTGCTCTAGGTATCCTACTGCTAGTCTGCTAACGCTGTATTAGGGTGGATTCGCTATACTAGGTCGTTAGTCGTCTACGCTCGATATAGCTTATATACTAGATTATTCCTAAAGCTACTATAACCTATTAAGAATATTACTACTTTCTTAACGGATTAGTATCGTAGTACTAGTTCCGTACTACCGTAACCTATTCGACTTATCGGAAGGTATAGCTTTTAAACCTTTATTTAACCTAATACCCTCGATAGTAGTATACCGCCGGCTCGCAGTTTCGACGTTATAACCTTTACGCTTTTCTAGCTTAGTAGATCGTATAGTAGTACTAGCCTCTTGTCTTCGAAAAGCCTCGCAATTATATATCCGGATATTCTCTCTCTCTTTAAGAATTACGTAAAGCTTATATCGAATAGTAACTTAAATGTTATATACTCGCCTAAAGTATCTTATATTTGTACTTTAACGCTGCTTATAGATTAGGCGCTTGCATTTACTCTACTATTCTAAACTATAATTATACTATACCTAGCTATAGGCTTGCTAGCGGTACGGCTAGTATATTCGGTAGATATATCGATATCGTCCGCGGTATAGTAGCCTTTTAGTATTAGCCGTAATCTTATTAACTTCTAGCTTCCTAGCGTTATTATCGTTCCGGCGGCAGTTGCCTATACGCTCTCTATTTCGTCTTCGTCCGCTAGGCTATCCTATATATTAAATTCTAGTAATTTAAGATATCTATCGTATCTAATACTATCTATACTTCCTTTATCTTACTATAGCGCTAGTCCTATTAGCGTTAATATCGTTACTAGAACAGCTTCTATAATACCTTCTTTATTTACGTCTTACTATATGCCTTCTAGTATCGATCTATCGTCGGCTTATTCTGCGCTCTAGTCGCTACCTTAGATTATATATAAGTTAAGTCGGGCTCGCTTCGCGGTATTGTTTATAGTAGAATCGTACTCGGTAAATTCTTTTAGTACGACGCGTTTCTCGCACTTGTTTCTATATTGCTTATAGCCGTAGGAGCTTTTAAGTAGCCGGTTATATAACCCGTATTCGATATAGTAAGATATTACTATATATATAGCTAGCTTTCGATAATAGGCGCTATTATTATAGCTAGTATAGGTTTGTTATATATTAACGTATAAGAAGTTACTAAGGCTCTTTAGCCCTATTATAAGTATAGTGCTTAGCAAATTCCTCTTACTACTACGAAGTTAGGTAGAAGTTAGGGTCCGACTCGATATCGATTCGTAGCCTACGGATTCGGTAAAAACTCGGATTTATCCCGTTCGATTATAACTTAAGGTTACTCTACTAGCGCCTCTTACGATACTATTTAAATACTAATTTATACGCCGACTCGCCGTCCGACTTAGTTACTAGTTAGGACTAATCGGAAAATTAATACTAAATATAAACGACCGTACTATATTTCGACTAGATTTCTACGTAACTCCTAACGCCCTAAGGCCTATATATTATACTATAAAATGCGTTGTATATATTTAATTCTATATACGGAGAGAAGTAGCATTACTCCGGTTTAATACTGCCCCGTAGTATTCGTTACGAAAACTTTTTTACTAATCCTATCGATCCTATTAATCCTAGCGATCGCGAGCAATCCCGAGCGATCGCGAGCGATCCTAAGCTATCCTAGAACGATAAATATGTAACTTATAAAAGTTAGACTTTTACCTAGTACTATACTAAAAATAGAACATTTTTGTTATATATTACTAAGCTATAAACCTTCTAGATAGAAAGATATAAAGGAAAGAAAATCGCTTTTCTAGACATTTTGCTTCTAATTTATCTTTTTTTCTAGTAGGTTAATAGCTTAGTAATATAGTAGAAAGGTACTTTATTTTTAGTATATTATTATTAAAAAATATAAAATTTATAGATTTTCTACGAAACTAAAGCTAGGGAATAGAAATAAGCAATATAGTATTTTAGCTTTTCTAAGTTATACTTTACTATTTTTAGAAATCTAAAAAAAAGAACTTAAAGCTCTACGTACTAATAAGAGTATTATAAATTTTAAGTCTTAATACCTAGTAGTTATCTTAGAATCTAGAAAAGAATCTCGAGTGTTTCGAGTATACTTTTTTTAAAGTTCTGCTTACTAAGCGTCGGCTTTTGAAAGAAACCTTACCGAAATATCGGCTATATTTAACGAAACCTTAACGAAAAAAAATTATTTATAAAAAAAAACCTACGAAACCGCTAAGTTTAACCTATATAAGTACGTAATCCCCGAAATACCTCGTAGTAGTAGAAGTATACGGAGTAGTAGTAGTCGGACTTTAACTTATCCTAACTTGTCCCGCGTCCTTTACGTCCCTAGGCCTCGAATTTCGTAATAGCCCGTCCCGAAATTTCGATCCTATCGATAGGATCGCGACTCCGCGATTCTAAGCGATCCTATCGATAGAATCGTTACGATCGGAAAAAAAGTTTTCGTAACGTTATTAATTACGTTAAATTCGCCCGGTACTACTAAGGCTTACTCTAGTTATATCCTAGCTAGGTTATATTCCTAAGTAAAGTAAACGAATAGCGCTCGAGTAACTAAGTATTACTTAGCCGACTTAGTAACGAGGTCGTTTAAGGTAGTATCTAATAGGCGGTTTAGGTTAAATCTAAGGCCTCTAAGACTCGTAGTAGTTACGACTACCCTATTAGTACGCCTATTAGATAGAAGCACAAAGCCTTATCCTATAGACTCTATTTGATTTTTATATATACGCTATTATATAGACCTATACGCCGACTTATTAATATTAATATATATCTTAACCTCTAGCGTAGCTAAGTATTAGGTCTTATATCGCTCTAGGGATAGTACGCTAGTTATCTGCTCCCTAGCTAATAGCACTATTCTATTAGCTAGAGCCCGCGGCTCTAACCTACCTTAGGGTTCTAGGTATTAAGGTCGGCTAGGTATGTTTCCGGTTAGGGTCGAATTGCCCTTATACTAAACTATATCTTCGACGTAGCGAGATCTAGAGCTAATCGTATCGATATAGGCACCTTAGGCGGGTATTACCTACTCGCTCGCCTATACTTAATAGAATATTATAGGTTATAACCTAGAGTAGATCGGCTTTCTATACTAGTAGGCTAGGGAGGGTAATAATACTCGCGTCTACTATTTTCTAGTCGGTAGCAACTATACTACTACTAGTGCCTCTTTCTATTTTATAGGCTAGTTCGCTAATACGGATTTGCTACTTAATCGCTCGTATCTAGAAGACTAGTTTTTATACCTCCTATACGATCTAGTTCTAGCTAATACTAAGCTCGCCGACTATATTATATTTCCGGACGGTAGTATATATTAGGGCTAAAGAGGCTATACGTAATCGGTATATAACTAGGCTAAGTAAAGCTAGGGTCTTAATGCCTTAGGTAGGGCTTAGCGCTTAGCGTTAGGCTAACTCTCCTACCTTCCTCCCTCTCCTCCTAGATCCTTATCGAATACTACCTATACCTACTACTACCCTTTCTACCTGCTAACATAACCCTTCTTATATAGTATTCGATCTACCCTTTAAGGGTAGCAGCTAGATAGTCCTTATTCTAAGCTTTTAGCGGTATAGCCCCGAAAACCGTTAATCTAACTATATTACGCCTAAAGAATAGGACCTATATATACTATTCTATCGAATAACCGTACTAATTATTAAGCAAGGCCTTCTATACGGCCTATTACACTAAGTTAATTATACTAGACCGATACTCGCTAATTCCGCTATATCCGTACTATAAGGGGCTATAATATATTATTAGTATTACCCCTTATAATAGCCGGCTTATTACGAAGCAATAACAACCGCGGCGCCGCTAGTAGCGCTAGCAATAACAATACTAGTAGTATAGAGCCTATAGAAGAACCTATAGCTTAGCGCGACGATCTATTATTGTCCGTTAACGATATTCTTAATAATATTGTTAATCGTCGACATAGTTAACTAGCTATTAGCCCCTAGCTAGTAGAGGTACTTTATAAAGCTATTTGAAATAGGCTCGCTGCTCTACGTTAAGAACAATAACTAAGGAATAACCTCCTCGAGATTCGCCGCCTCTAGGAATCTCTAATAACTACTACTAAACTAATAGTAGGGCCTTCTTTACTACCTATTTAAAAGAAGGATACTAAACTTAAGGACTATACCGTATTTAATAGCTCTAGTCGGAAGCAATATAACGACTATATTCGTAACTATAAGCTAAATTAGCGAAACGTACCGAGGGCCCTTCTAGACGACTATTCGTTAGTCGTCTATACTATATAATACATTAATAGCGACCTAAAACGCACTTAGGATAACTATTTTAACTCCCTTAATAATTAGCAGCTTGCTACTAATCTAAGGACCGCGCCCTCGTACGCGAAATTCTAAGTTGTCCGCTAAGACCCGAATAATTAGCTAAGAATTTTTGTAGAGCTAATTAGACTATTAAAGTTAATTGAGAATTTAACTTACCCCGCGTTCCTCTAGGTACCGTACGCCGTAGAAGTAATACGGCGCTAAAGTTTACGTAGAATTTAACTTACCCCGCGCTTCTTTAGGTACGGTAAGGAATACCGCGTTAAAGTTAACGTATACTTTAACGTACCTAAACGATAGACTCTTCCGAACAACCTACCGACTTAATAAAAGTTTTACGTAGAATTCAACTTGCCCTAATAAAGGTTTTAATACTAGCTAAAATATACTAAATTCGAAGGTAGTCGATTTATATAAAAATTTCACGTTCTATAGAACCGACCCGCGCGCTTCTAACGGTACGATTTTTATCGAAATCGGATGAATATTTATTAAGATATTGACCGCCGAAGTAGGAGCTAATACTAGCTAACGCTAGCTAATACTAAATTCGAAGGTAGTCGATTTATATAAAAATTTCACGTTCTATAGAACCGACCCGCGCGGTTCTAACGGTGCGATTTTTATCGAAATCGGATGAATATTCATTAAGATATTAACCGCCGAAGTAGGAGCTAATACTAGCTAACGCTAGCTAATACTAAATTCGAAGGTAGTCGATTTATATAAAAATTTCCCGTTCTATAGAACCGACCCGCGCGGTTCTAACGGTGCAATTTTTATCGAAATCGGATGAATATTTATTAAGATATTAACCGCCGAAGTAGGAGCTAACACTAGCTAACGCTAGCTAATACTAAATTCGAAGGTAGTCGATTTATATAAAAATTTCACGTTCTATAGAACCGACCCGCGCGGTTCTAACGGTGCGATTTTTATCGAAATCGGATGAATATTCATTAAGATATTAACCGCCGAAGTAGGAGCTAATACTAGCTAATACTAGCTAATACTAGCTAATACTAGCTAATACTAGCTAATACTAGCTAATACTAGCTAATACTATATTCGAAGGTAGTCGATTTATATAAAAATTTCACGTTCTATAGAACCGACCCGCGCGGTTCTAACGGTGCGATTTTTATCGAAATCGGATGAATATTTATTAAGATATTGACCGCCGAAGTAGGAGCTAACACTAGCTAATACTAGCTAATACTAAATTCGAAGGTAGTCGATTTATATAAAAATTTCACGTTCTATAGAACCGACC
This sequence comes from Pseudocercospora fijiensis CIRAD86, assembly GCF_000340215.1. Classification (NCBI taxonomy): domain Eukaryota; kingdom Fungi; phylum Ascomycota; class Dothideomycetes; order Mycosphaerellales; family Mycosphaerellaceae; genus Pseudocercospora; species Pseudocercospora fijiensis. The sequence goes on from NW_006921546.1 coordinate 151,041, forward strand.
CGCGCGGTTCTAACAGTGCGATTTTTATCGAAATCGGATAAATATTTATTAAGATATAAACAGGATACTTCGTATTCTATAGCTATCTAGTCTAGGGGCGCCCCTATATAATAGCCTATATAGTACTAAGTATTAGCCTAATCGGGGGGGGCGATAGTAAGGCTCTAGGGCGTCTAGTAGGTAGGTCGACTTTTTTTAATACGAGATATATTATTTTCGCTAAGTCTACGAGTTACGCGCGTTTTAAGAGCGCTCGCGAGGTAGGGTCGCCCCCGAATTTAGGGTTTTCTATATAAAAGTAGCCGGCTAGCGGACCTACTTTAGGAGCGGAACCGCCTTATATAGAAATCGTATCCTAGTATATTCGGAGGATATATATAGGAGAGTAGTATCTAAAGTCTTAACTCTTAATACTACTTACTCTACCCTACTAAGGAGTATACCTTTAAAAACCCCTCCGCTAAGGGAAACTAGGCAAGACTTTACGATAGCTTCTACGTAAAGGTTGAATTAAAGTTAACTAAACTAGAAATATTCGAGGTATAAATCGTACTATCCGTAGGCTAATTTTAAACGGCGAGGCCGTCTACTAGCTTATAAGACCTACGTATAATGCCGCGATAAACTAGCTACTAAGAGACGACGGTCTCGGCGCTCGCCTAGCCCTATAATCGAGGGCGAGGCCCCTAATCGGTACCGACGTAGCCGAGAAGAGACTTCTTTAGAGCGGGAACAAAGGAGGGCTGTCGCTCGAGAAGAGCGCGCAAATCGGGCGCTACGGTCTACTAGGGCCCCTCTACTTACTCGAGACGTTAAGTCTTTTGTTTATAGTAGTTATAGGATACTACGGCTATATAGGGAATACCGGGTAGTTAATTCGACACTCTGTTCGTATTGTTCTAATCCTAGTATCTCTACTCTCGCTACCGAGCTTAAATAGTATAAACGAGGCTCCTACTTTACTACTCGGTTTAACTTTCGAGCCGATAGTCTTAAGTTTAAGTACTACCGCGAGTACGGCGTATTTCTAAGCCTAATCCTAAGCTCTAGTAGGGCTTCTACCGCCTCGAGAAGTCGGATAAATCGGCGTTCCCTTAATAATAACCGGGAACAAAGTCAATTACTAGAAGAAGGATTCGAAGGAAATCTTAGTATTAAGAATACCGAAACTCTTAGTTAACGTCGTACGAGACCCGCCCTCTCTACGACTAACTTTAAACGCTATATCCGCTTTAGTCGGGAAGTAGATTCTATATCTTAGGAATAGTGTCGGGTATATCCCCGCCGATAGTTAGATCTTAAGATAGATTATACTACGGGGGCTTATACTTCCTACCTACGGGCTATAAAGTCCGATCCCCCTCGGATTCCGCCGTTTTATTAGGCAAATAATATAGACCCCGGCGAGATACTAGACTATCTCCCTCGACTAAGCGATATAGAACAGCTCTTAATCGCTAGAGTCTATACTACCGTTAATATGTTTACTATCCGAGGCTAGTAGTACAAGTATCGCGGACACGTCGCTTACTTTCTTCGCGATTTACTACTAGTTTATAGGAAACTACCTCGCCTACCTATCGAGGTAGATATACTTTTACTTAGGCCTCGGAATCTAAATACTAATAAGATCGCATCCTTTAATCGCGAATTTCGCGTTCGTCGAGAGTATATTAGATTATAGTTAGAGTATCTAAAGGACAATTATCCCGGATACTCGGATATCGAAATCGATCCTAGCCTACTATCCTAGCTCCTATAAGATAATAGTATACTAGAATAGATCGAAACCGAGGTAATAGAATCCGAGGATACTACTAGTAACTAGCCGTAGTATCTAGATACTACCGGTAAGGATAAGGAATTTCCTATTAAAACCGGCGCAATTCCGCACTTAGGACAGACCCGAAATCCCTATTAAACCCTCTTAGATAACTTAGAGTATACGGAAGGTTCGAGATAAGAGGACGGTTCTAGTGCCGAAGTCTATCGGGGGGGTCCCCGGCAGAGTCCGGCTAAAGTTGCTAGGGGGCCCCCGCCGTAGAGTTAATATAGATTCTCCTAGCCTCGTAGTCTACCTTACTTAACGTAGCCCTATCTATAAGCTCGACCGATTAACGAATAGGATACCGAGAGTAGGCTTTTATTACTAGCCTTTCCTTATCTATATCTAACGGGACGCGGAGATTTCTATAGCCTACGCGGTAGAAGTATTAGTTTTAAAGACTATATTTAAGCTCTACTACTCTACCGCGATAGTCGCTTTAGGTCCTATTCGAGCTAGCGGTATACGGTATTTAATATTTACTATCGTAGCCTAACCTAGCATTAGTCGACGTATCTTACTCGTAGTCTCGAGGTTGCTAATAGTCTTACAAAGGAGTAGCTTAGAGAGGCCCTAACTAATCTAGATTCCCCCGATTCTAAGTCGATCCTCGATACTATTACTAGATACGGGCGGTCTCTAATTAGTATAAGGCCCTATATAGGTGCCTGGCGTTAAGAGCTAGAGGCGATAGTTCGGTCTCTAGAGTGTCCGGCGCTTTTCGGGACTTATAGTCCTACCGATCTTTAATAGGACTACCTACTACGATTAAGTCTATTCTATAACGAGTAGAAGAACGGTAGTTCGGCCGATTCTATCCGGCTAGCGAGAGAGTTCCTTAAGGATTATCCGTATATCGTTATCGATCTATTTAAGCGCCGGTTAAAAGTCTTGTTTAAGACTATTCTAGAGCCTAAATTTAGAGTATCTAACTCGTAGATTCGTTTTAAGTTTTAAGGGAAAGGTAGTATTTACGCGCACTTTTTTCTTTAGATAGATTAACTTCTATCGATTAGTATTACTACCTCTAAGGGGCGTAAAGAGCTTGCTCGGCGTTAGGCGTCTTATATTGTTGCCTTAAATCCTAATACTAGACGGTAGGGTGCTCCTTTAGGACGTAGTACGATAAATTCGGATACGTCGGAGGTAGAGAACAATCTAGAGTTTCTATCGGATCTTATTAATCGACTCTAGCGGCACTCGTATAACGACTATTGTCTCCGTCGTAAGAAGGGATAAGATCCGTAAGATACGACTCGATACTACTAGTTTCACTTTCTACGTACTATCCTAGAGAGTACCGAGGTTTCTAATCGATATAACGACAAGTTCTATACGTATATTGCTAAGTGTAACGATTGCAATCTTAATTACTTTAACCCGCTCTTAACGATAGCTTAGAGGGCGAATACCGATCTTACTCCGTATACCGATATTAAGGTAGTATTACAATATATTGTCAAGTACTATTCTAAAGCCGAGGTCGCTACTAAGCCCTATTTAGAGCTTATACGTGATATTTTACTACGTTTATCTAATACGAAGCCCTTAGTCTCTCTCGCTGCTAAGCTTCTTAATAAGCTAATATCTAAACGAGATTAGTCTACTTAAAAGGTATCGTTTATTCTATTAGATTACAACCTCGTAGATTGTTCGCGACAATTTATTAACCTCGATTGTAGGCCGTAAGGAGAGTAATAGGTACCGTTCGGGCTAAACGACCTCGGCGAGGGGCACCCCTAGCAGACTGCGCGTAGGACGATATATATAAAATATAGCGCGAGGTATGCCTCTCTCGCTAATATATCGCTATTCGAATTCGCTACTAGATTTAATTTATAGGCGAATCCGCCTACGAGGCTAGCGGATAGGAATTAAAGCCGTATACTTTAGTATATTCCGCTCTATTCTAGCGATTCGACGGATCTAAAGTACGCGTAGTACTACCGGTTTAAAGTAGTACTCTATGTGCCTTAGATAGTCTACCCGGTACTATCCTTTCGGTTCTCTAACTCGGCTATTTCCTATAATATATAGGTTAATACCTACCGAGAATTAGAGCGCCGCGAGTCGTAGTATCCGGCGATTAGAGGAGACTACTACGGCCGTTTACGTATAGAGGATAAGGACTTTAAGGACGAGTTTAAGGAGGAATATCCTATAACGGAGGAAGAGGAGGCAATTTTTAACGAGCTTCGAAACGAGCACCCTAGCGACAATAGTAGGATTACGGAGGAATACGAGTTAGGACGGCGAGCTTAAGATCTCGCTATAGATTAGAGTCCCTATTATAGTCGTTTTTAAGACTCTATACCTAAGGTTTACGATCTAATAGCCCGGAATAACTATTAGCGCCGGTTAAAGGAGAGTTCGGATTTAAATCTAGATGTCTAGTCTTAAGCATCTAGCGCTTATTTATCGCTAAACCCCGGGTAGTCGCTTGTCTATAGAGTATTTATCGAGAACTACGAACAGTTCCTTCTAGAAACCCCTTCTAGAAGTCGCCTCGGGGCGCCCGCTAACTTAGAGCGCGCCCCGTAGCTATTAATTAATCTTACTAGCGAGGCGGGTACTAGAAAATCGTACGTAATTGAACTACTCTCGGCTCGCCTTTAAGCCCTCGCTCGGCGTACTAAAAGTACTAATCCGAGTCCTATTATAAGACTCGTACCTACGGGGGTAGCGGCGTTTAATATCGATAGCTATACTATTTATTCCTTCTTAAATCTGCCTATCTAGGCCGATTCTATTCTAGACGACCTTAGTAAAGAAGCTAGAAAGACCTGCCGTCGCCGGCTAGAAGGAGTGCGTTTTATAGTTATTAATAAGAAATCTATGCTTAGTATACGTATACTAGGTTAGATTAATTAGCGTCTATTCGAACTTTTTCCCGAAACTAGACCCTACGCCGACTATTTTGCCGGGTTTAGTGTGCTATTAGCCGGTAACTTCTGTTAGCTCCCGCCTATCGCCGCTACTACTCTCTTTATAACTCGGCGTTTATTTAACGCTATAGATATATCTAGCCGGAATTGCTATCGAGCCTTTAGGTAAATAATACGGTTATCGCAAGTTGTCCGTTAAGGAGGATAGGACCCTATTGCTCTATAGTTTAAAGACACTCTCTAAGCTATACGAGTTAATAAGGTAGAAGATAAGCACTATAATCTTCTTAAACGGCGTACGTTTATTCCTTTAGGCGACGCTAGAGAGCACGATTTTAGATCCGCTATCCGACTATACTCCTACCGTTCTACCGTAGACTAGTATAACCGGAAGCAACTCCTAGCAAGTCGGTACCCTATTCTACGTATTAGCGCAAAGCACGACTCGGTTTCGAGTAGTAAGCTTAACGAGAAAGAGTTCTAGGGACTCTATTCCGAGCTATACTTAGTAATCGGATGCCCGATACTTCTATACTAGAATATTTAGACTAAGATAGGCTTAGTTAACGGTAGTCGGGGCGAGTTGTTTAGTATTCTTTAGGACGAGGACGTAGAGAGTCCCCGAGATACTATACCTCGCTATCTACTCGTTTGGTTTCTAAGTTTTCGTAGGGTTGGGATTTCCGAACAGGTTAGGGGGCATCCCTAGAAGGGTACGGTCGTACCTATCTTTCCCGTACGAAGGGTACGAGGTACTTCTCCGGCTACTACCGAGACTTAATAGCGTAAACAGTTCCCTATAGTTACCTATTATACGATTACTATTTATAAGTCGCAAGGCATAACTTTAGATTAGGTCGTCGTTAATCTTAGGGAGAGGCAAGTATCTCCTAGAGCATTCTACGTAGCCTTATCGAGAGTTAGGGCCTATAAAGACCTCGCTATTAAGCAAGACTTCTTAAAGTCGGACATTACTTTTAGTATTTCCGATATTACGAAAGATAGAGATCTAGATTAGGTAGAACGGACGGCGGATCTATTAACCCTAGATTTCGCTACCCCTACTAGTCGTCGTACCTAAGATCAAATCTTTAGTTCGCCTACGTCGTTTCGTACGATTCTAAGTTAGAGGACTTCGGCTACGTTACGTAATCCCCCTTCTATTTAATTTCTACCCCCTACTAGGTCGGCTTTAGGGGATATTAGGCGAAGGAGTCCCTTAAGAGAGGAGGTTAGGTAGAATAAGCTATAGGGAGGTACACCGTCGTCGGTATCGTCTCTTAGACTGCTAGAGTCTAGCTCTACTCTACGACCGAGGCGGAGACCGCCCGTAAGTACCCGTCCGGGGGAGGCCCCTAAGGAGTATCTAATAGCTAGTAGAATAGGAGGTAGTAGTCCTATACTAACCTTAGGATTCGACGAGGAGGATGATTTTATACGGAGTATAAATAGCGGCGTAAGG
>NW_006921546.1:158040-159479 GCF_000340215.1 Pseudocercospora fijiensis CIRAD86
ATGAATATTTATTAAGATATTAACCGCCGAAGTAGGAGCTAATACTAGCTAATACTAGCTAATACTAAATTTAGAGGTCGTCGATTTATATAAAAATTTCACGTCTTATAGAACCGACCCGCGCGCTTCTAATAGTACAATTTTTATTAGAATCGTATTAATATTAACAAATATACTAACCGATAGGTAAAGGGCTATTACTACCTAATACTAGCTAATACTAGACTCTAAGTCTAATAGTCGTCGATTCTAATCATAATTTAGGGTTTAACGATTGTAATAATATAATATAAGTTGAGATATTACTTAATATCCTCTAACCTTAAAAAGAATTAAAAAAAATCCAACTAAACACCCTCCGAAAGTACCTATTCCCGACCCGTATACCCTCAACTTTTGCTATATTATAGCGTAGAATCGGCTACACGGTCGGGGGATTACAGTCCTACTCGGGAATATAGAATAGTAAACACTGTAAGTAGCCGGCTAGCCCCTGCTCCCCCGAAGGGGCCCTTAATAAAGCGTAGTCTAACGATTGGGCCTCGGGGCGCCCGTATCTACTACCCTCGTTAGTAGTGTATCTGATTAGCTAAATGCCCTCGGGTTTTGCGTGAATATATATGCCTATCTATGCTAAGAAATCTAGGGAAGCTAATATAGCTTACCTAGTAGACGCTCGCTTTTTTAAGTAGCGCTAAGCCGAAAATTTTCGAGCGTAGGTAATACTACAAGCTGCTACTCTTAGAACGCGCCCGTAGTCTATAACACTTCCTAGTTAGACCGCTGTTTAGTAGTAGGACTATAAGACTATTATACTAAACACCCTTAGCAACCCTATATTACGATAGTAATATATATAGGACTAATACCTACGTGCTAAACAAAAGGCCGACTAAACCTCTCGATCCTTTAAGGCCTATCTAAAGACCCTTAAGGACGATTTGCTACCTAAGACCGACTCTATCTAGATATCTAAGATACGACCTAAACTAAGGTAGGAATTAGTCCTTAAATTGGACCGCCGCCGTGTATTTAAATAAGCTAACCTAATACGCATTTAATTTATAGTCGAGGTAGAAACAGCTAAACGAGCTGTCTAGCTCTAGTAACGACTAGAATTAAGGATCCGACTAGCTAGTACTAACCGTAGTAACCGTAGCCGCGGAGGGAACTAAGGTTCCTACTAAAACAACACTACTAATAATAGGAACAGTAATAATAACCGTAGAAGAGGCCGTAGCCGACGGCTATATAGAGGAGGCCGTAATAGGGGCCGCGGAAGGGGCTCGTATCCCTATAGTACTAACCGCTCTGCTAATAATAATAGCTATAGTAATCTCCTAACCGGATTGAAGTACTTTAACTATAACAGCACTAGCTATCTACTAGGCTAATGCGACAAACCTAGGGATTAGGCCCGAATTAACCGTACTACCGCA
>NW_006921546.1:159579-177239 GCF_000340215.1 Pseudocercospora fijiensis CIRAD86
TAGATATAGACAACCTATATAGGGGAGCTACTATTGTTATTAGCAACCCTATTCTTAAGTACTACGCTATAACTATAGACTTAGGTATCTAAAAGTAGCGATTTAGGATTGCTAAGGAAAGAGGATATTAAATACATCGACACTAGCGAGTGCCCTAACGATATTAGGGTCCTGTTTATTAGTAACCTAATACTAGCTAATCCGACTACCGACCTACTCGGTAGTAATAATAATAAACTAGTACCCCCTAATAGTATAGATCCTAATTAGCTTGCTCGTATACCTTAGCCTATTCGAGAAACCTATATTAAGGTATTTAAACACTACCTAGTATCGGCATTGCCTATATTTAAAGAGACGGATTATAAGATTAACATTATAGAGGGCAAGGAGGTTCCCTTTAGGCTACTCTACAACCTTAGTAAGCGTAAACTCGCTATATTGCGTAAATACCTAGATAAGAACCTAGCTAATAGTCGAATCTAGTATAGTAACAGCCCTACTAGTATACTAATCCTGTTTGTTCTAAAGAAGGATAGTAGCCTACGCCTATATATTAACTATCGTAGACTTAACGCTATTACTATTAAGGACCGCTATCTACTTCCGCTTATTAACGAGACCCTCGACCGCCTTTCTAGTGCCTGCTTTTATACTATACTAGACATTAAGGATGCGTACTATCGTATTTGTATTCGTAAGGGCGATAAATAGAAGATAGCCTTCCGTACTCGTTATAGCTATTTTAAGTACTTAGTTATACTATTTAGGCTAGCTAATGCCCCTACAACATTCTAGTCCTATATTAATCGGGCCCTATTAGGCCTATTAGACTACCTCTATATAGTTTACCTAGATAACATCCTAGTTTATACCTATTTACCTAATATTGCGGAGTACTAGGCTATAGTCCGTAAGATACTCGATCGCCTAAGGGCCTATAGGCTATATTGCAAGCCTTCTAAATATACCTTTGCTACTAAGGAGGTATCCTTCCTTAGCTTCCTCGTATTAACTAAGGGTTTTAAGGCTAATCCTAATCGGATTAAAACTATTACTAAATAGCTAATACCTACTAGTATTAAGGAGCTATAGTCGTTCCTCGGCTTCGCTAATTTCTATCGTCGCTTTATTAAGGGCTATTTACGGTATATAATGCCTTTAACTAAGCTTACTAAAACTAAGGCTAACCCGACTAGAGAACTTAAATAGACTAAAAAAGCATAAGCCGCTTTAAACGGATTAAAGCAACGCTTTACTAAAGTTCCTCTACTATACTATTTTATACTAAGCAAGCAAATCCGTACTAAGACTAACGCTTTACAGTTCGCTATATTAGCTATTATGTTATAACAGGCTAATAACAATTACTAGTACCCGATTGCCTTCTTCTTAAGGAAGATAATTAATACTAAGCGTCGCTACGAGACCTACGAGTAAGAGCTCTTAGCTATTATCGAGGCCTTTAAGTATTAGAGGCACTACCTCGATAGGGCTTAATATATAATACAGGTCTATATAGACTATAACAACCTCCGTAGTATTACTAAGGTTACTAGGGTTATAGGTCGATAGGCTAGATAGGCCGTCTACCTCGCTAGGTTCGATTTTAATACACTATACCGGCTAGGCGTAAGTAAACCTACCGATAGCCTATCGAGGCGACCTAATTACGATAGCGAGACCTAACACATTAATTCTTTGTTTCTAACCCTATAGTATAAGATTGCTATAGCCCGTATTATTAATAAGTAAGCGCGGGATAAGCGGCTTACTAGACTCCGCGATAGCTTAAAGTATATTAATGCTCTTGCTATATTAATAGTGCGTATTAGGGATATAGATAGGAGAAGTTATAATAACTCCCTAGGCGATATTGCTATATATAGTAATAGCGATTAAAGCGCTACTATAGTTAATCCGGCTACTAGTGCTATTAGATATGTGTAATACGTACCTCGTTTAATAGCGAGGGTAGTATTAAATAACCTTACGAATAGGGCGAGTTAATCCTTTATAGAGAAGCTATTACGCTCCTATTCGAGGAACGCCCTTTGCTTCCTACCTAAAGAAGCTATTTGTAGAGCTAATAGTAGACTTTATTATAGGCCTTCCGCCTACTAAGCGTAGAGGTAGTAAGGATATCTTCGATACTATCCTTATTATAGTAGATCGATTTACTAAGGGGGCTCGTTATGTCCCTGCTCGGAAGGATTAGACGGCTATTAACCTAGCTAAGTTACTATAGAATAACATCTTCTATAGCTACTAGGGACCCCCTAAGGGGATAGTCTCCGATCGAGGCTCGATATTTATATTACATTATTAGAGTAAGATTTGCCTATAGCTAAGACTTAAGCATCGCCTATTTATAGCATTCTATCTATAAATAGATAGTTAGACTAAGAGGCAGAATGCTACTCTATAGTAGTACCTACGTAGCTATATTATTAAGAACCCTAACGACTAGATTAACCTCCTATAACTAGCTAAATTCGTATATAATAATAGTGTCTACTTATTAACTAAGGTCTCGCTATATATAGCTATAATAGGCTAGAACGCTACTATACTATAAGACCCCCTATCGCTCGAGGCCGAGCGTAAGGAAAGGGAAGCGCGTTAAGTACTAATACCTAAGATACTAGCGGCTATTAAGAGGGTTTAAAAGATACGGGAAATTTACGCTAAGTTAGCTAACAAACTAGCGAAGGCCTAGGCCTATTAGAAGGCCTATTATAATAAACACTATACGCTAATAACCTTTAAGTAAGGCGACCTAGTTATACTAAGTACTAAGAACCTCCGTATTCGCAAACACCCGTCGCCTAATAGCAAAACACGCCCTAAACTAGCACTACGGTTTATTAGCCTATTCTGTATCTAAGAACCGAAGGGCAATAGCTAGGCCTACTAGTTATAGCTCCTATCTTATTATACTATCTATAACACCTTCTATATCTCCCTCCTTAAACTATGCTACTAGCGCGAAGGTAATAAAGCGCCTACTAAGTTAGAAGAAGTCTTAGCTAATAGTAAAGAGCTGTAGTCTATAGAACGTATCCTAAAGCACCGAACTAGGCAGGGCAAGAAGGAATACCTATTAAGATAGCAAGGCTATTTACCTAAGTAGGACTCGTAGGAAGCTAAAGGCTCCTTTAAGGATATAGCTAAGCTATTAGACGAGTATTAGACTAGTATAAAGAACAAGAAGAAGGCTAAGGGCCTATAATGTCGCCTAGGAATAATACTACCTCCGGGGTGCTATTAGCTAACTAATTAGGGGCCGGCAAACTAGGACAATAAGACTATAGCTAGCGCGCTATAACGCGTTAACTAATCGCCTGCTCCTTTAAGGAATCTATATCTTTACTAGCGCACCCTATAAGACCCTTCTCTTAGCGTCCCCTTTTATTCCCTTATTCTATCGAGACCTCGAGGCCTAGGCGGTCGGCGGGGGTAGCGCGCGCGCGGATAGTAATAATAATAATAACGACGGCGTCGCGCTTATACTAAAGGACGGCGCGGCCGGCGCGGCTATATTAGTAACGGTATTGCATAGTGTATTACTAGTTAAAGCGTTGCTAGTTAGAAGAGGAAATAAAGGACAAGGTAAAGTTAGCGCTAAGACGGCTAGCGCCGCTATTACTAACATTACCTACTCGCCGCTATTATTAACATTACTTGCTATTATCGCTACGCCTATAGACATAACCTTACCTATACTACGAGCCGGAACACACTATACCGGTTAAGTTAAAAGAATAGCTATATTAAAGATTTAATTAAAACTTTAAGGCCAAGTTAAACTACTAAGAACCGCTTAAAAGATCGAGCGACTAATAGACTAACTAAGGGCAAAACTATAGAGCTAAGCTAGCTAGGGTTGATCTTACGGACAATAGGTTACTCCTCGATCTTTCCGACCCTTTAAGCGAGGCAGACCTTAACTATTGTACTTATAATAGCCTTTACCTATAGAAACTAGACGAACTGTGTTTTTTTAAAAAGATAAGATAAGATTAACAATTAAAGGCTACTAAACCTAACTAATTAGGGCTAGCGAAACTACGATAGTAAATAATAGCCCTCGTAATAATAAGAATAATCCCTCGGAGCGGACATTTCTAGGCCTTTTAGAGTAGACGTAAAGAACTCGGAACGATATTACTTAGAACGGAAGCAGTGCTATAATACCTCGTACGCCTACCTATTATAGTAGGGAAGACGCGCTTATATTATAATTAGTCGATAGTCCTTAATTCTTTTAATTATATATTACTTTATTATATACAAGGATAGCGTAGTTAGAGTTAGATATTATGCTAGAAGGTAAGGTTTAACATAGTTACACAATTACGTAGTCAAGTGTTCAATTTAGCGCAGCTAAGTAGCTTATTAGATTTGCTAAGTTAGTAGTAATAGAGGTCGAGATTAGAATATAGGTAGGCTACGAGGGCGCGGTCTTTAGAAGGGAAGCGTATATTAGGGCTAAAGAGGCTATACGTAATCGCTACACAACTAGGCTAAGTAAAGCTAGGGTCTTAATACCTTAGGTAGGGCTTAGCGCTTAGCGTTAGGCTAACTCTCCTACCTTCCTCCCTCTCCTCCTAGATCCTTATCGAATACTACCTATACCTACTACTACCCTATCTACCTACTAATATAACCCTTCTTATAGTATATTAGACTAGGACGCTAGTAATGCTCGTACTATTGCTATAGTCCGCGGCGTAGATAAGTAGTATATCGATAGTATCTAGATAAGTACGTTTTACTATAACTCGAATGTTTAGCTACTACTAATCCTAAGTAGTACGATAAACGTTTACTATAGTCGGCTTAAGGTAGTATTATATACTATCGCAGGTTAGCGTACGAGTATTGCTAGTCTAGTATAGATACACATATTATTTATATATAGGGTTGCTAAGTTCGAGGTCGATTAATAATTTAGGGGCAGATTAATACTACGACTCGGTATCTTAGAGTTAGCCTATACTTTTCGGTAATACTATTAATATATCAAACTTATATCCTTCTATATTACGATACTATTTTCTAGTATTACCGTCTTCGTATTAGACACTCGGTTAGCGCCGGACTAACCTATATCCTATATACTAGCGGCAACTATACCCTCGCGGATTGTCGAATTCCCTAGAAGTAAATATTCCGGTATATATAGCGACTAATTTAATTATAGGTACGTATTTCTATATATTTTATCGCGATAGGCCTTAGTATAGTTTAATATAGTACCGAAGAGTTTAGCTACTACTAGTTTAAATTATTGTCCTAGCTACTACCCTAGTATTCTCTTACTACTACTACTACTACTACTACCGACTCGCTATAGAGAGCCTACTTAGCCTCGATTCGTATAAGTTCTATACTACTTAACTTCCCGCTATCTAGTTCCTTATCCGATCTAGCCTCCTAGCTACTAGATCTATATCCTACTACTACTACTACTACTACCGATATACTATAGATAGCCTACTCGGCCTCGATTTGTATAAGTTTCGTACTGCTTAACTTTCCCGTTATCTAGTTTCCTTATCCGATCTAGCCTCCCGGCTACTAGATCTATATCCTATTACTACTATTACTACTACCGACTCGCGGCGGATAGCCTAATTAGTCTCGACTCGTACGAGTTCTATACTGCTTTAGGTCCCGCTATCTAGTTTCTTATCTTTTATAGCATCTCGTTATAATTCTCGGTAGAAGTACTATAGGATTTTCGTCGCTACTATAGTTATACCGTAGTTAACGACAGTCGAGGCTAATAATACCGTAGGCTCGGATCTAGTACCGGTATATTAAACGGGTATATAAGGCTACAGTTATTATAAAGTAGCTAATTCCTCTATTATAGGCGAAGGCAAATAGCTCTACCTATAACGAAGAGATTAGCTATTATAGTAGCTGCCTAGAAAGCACCGACAAGTCCTATAAGCTAGCCGCTATACTATAAAGTAATATCGGATTTAAGTTGTCTTAGTAGTAGGGGCCCTTAGCAAAGTAGGTCGCCTAGTTAGCCGCCTATTTAGCCGTATAACGTAACATCTTAGGGACTCCCGCGGAAGCTATATATAGTAGAATAATACGTTATATATTAATATACGAACGACGGGACTATACTAAACTACGCGTCTATATATACGAACGATAGTAAGCGAGATATATAGAGTCGCGGGATAGATCCGAGTAGTAGGAAGGAACCGGAAGATCGGGAAGAGCTAGGAGAAACATATTTACTTAAGAGCGGTTAAACGAGTTCGTATACGCGCGCCGCGTAAGTTAGCTAGGGGATAAAGGCACTACGAGATAGCGGATAAGCGGGATACGCGCGCGCGCGCTTAGCGCGTAGGGAAAGACCTAAAAGTAGAGGTTTACTAAGACGTTAGTAAGTAGGATATATATATTTACGCTTACGCGTCGGACGCGCTAGACGCCCGTAGGGCGGGATACTAAGGAAGGGGGCCGGGGCTTAATCTCTAAGGTATCCTTCTTCCTTTCTTCGTAGTTCGTCTTATATAGATAGTAGCTATATTAATTTAGTACTTCCTTTAGTTTAGTTTAAAGTTTCGTATATATTCTTACTACTTAGCCTCTAACCCTTATATTACGAACTACTAAAAACGCCTCTATTAAGATAGATACTCCCGACGAGTAGATTGAAAATATAAGACCTAATAAAGTATCCGATTTTTGAAGCTTAGTATAGAAGGACATTCCCGCTATACGTAAGTAGCTAGACTACGCCTATACTACCGACCCGGAACTACTCGCTAAGCTACTTAAGCCTTATAAAGATACTACTCGTTTCTACTCGGTCTCTTATATAAGCCTTAGTACTACTCTTAATAACGCGAATACTTCTATCGCGGAAAAAGAAGACAAGGTAGGCCGCCTCTAGTTATAGCTCGCCTCTACTCGCCTAGGCGCTATAGTACCCGCCTCTTACCTATTTATACCTACTTCGAATAAGAGTAAGAAGCTTAGCGACCCCGAACGCTTTACCGGTAAGCGTAAAGTATACGAGGAATTTAAAATATAGGATCTACTATAGAGTAAAGGGATATATTACTCGCCTCTACCTATCTCTCGTCGGCCGGCTAAATACGCTAACGATATAGCGAGTCGCCGCTGTAAATATTACGACTCTAGATACGCCTTTACTAGCTAGTGCTACTCTAAGCGGCTAGGGAAAAGCTTAAGCCTTATATATAGTCGCTTATAAGGTTTATTCGTTCTTAAATTAAGAGTCTCTACTACTACTTTCCCTTTCTCTAGCTTAGCTATAGAGAAAGAGTTAGTTTACTAGCCTTTCGTACTAGAAACGTTAATAGGAAATTAAAAGAAATTATTGAAAACTATAGCTCTTATTAATAACGGCGTAACCGGCTACTCGTTTATAGATTACGACTATACGAGAGAGCTCGGCTTAACGTTCTAAGACCTTACGTACGCTTAGGAGTTAGAAATATTTAACGGTACGACCGCGGCCGCTAGTAAAGTAACCTAGATCTACTACTTATCTATTACTATCGGCCCGTATACCGAATATATTATATTTTTCCTTACGAAACTCCCGAAGACTTACCCTATTATTCTTAGTCTTCCCTAGCTTAAAAAGTATAACCCGGTTATCGACTAGGCCTCCGAATCTCTATCCTTTACGAGTAAGTATTACGTAGAGTACTACTTTAGCGAATTTAGTTCTACCTCTAATACTCCCTAAGATCGTGCTATATTCGCTATTAGCGCGGCTACCTTCTTACGTCTTACCTGCGATAAACGTATTTAGATCTTCGCTATAATAATATAAGATATCGAGAAGGCTATTCGAAAGTTCGACGAAGAACTAATAGATCTAAGAACGAAACTACCGAAGGAGTATTAGTACCGACTCTACTAGTTTTCGAAGAAGAACGCCGATATTCTGCTACCGTACTAGCTAGGTATCGACTATAAAATCGAGCTAATCGATAGTAAGCCGCCGCCGTACGGTCCTCTCTACTCTATATCTCGAGATAATCTCCTTATACTAAAGATATACCTAGAAGACAACTTATAAAAGGGCTTTATCCGCCCTACTTCCTTCGAAGCGGCCGTACTAGTTATATTTGCCTAGAAACCCGGCGGAGGTCTCCGCTTCTACGTAGACTACCGGGGCCTTAACGCGTTAACGAAAAAGAACCGCTACCTAATTCCTCTTATAAACGAAGCGCTCGAACGTCTTTCGAAAGCCCGCTAGTTTACTAAGCTCGACGTAATCGCCGCCTTTAACGCAATCTGTATTACCGAGGGAGACGAATAGCTAATAGCCTTCCGAACCTATTACGGCCTTTTCGAATACCTAGTCTTGCCGTTCGGACTCTATAACGGACCTAGTACGTTCTAATTATATATTAATAATACGCTTAAAGAATTCTTAGATGCCTTCGTCTTAGTATATATAGACGATATCTTAATTTATAGTAAAACGAAAGTAGAATACTACGAATATATCGAAAAGGTACTTTAGAAACTCGAAGAAGATAGACTATATATCGATATCGATAAGTACGAATTCTATAAGTAAGAGGTTAAATTCCTCGGCCTTATTATCTCTTTAGAAGGTATCCGAATAGATCCCGGTAAAGTCGAAGCCGTTCTAAACTAGGGAGTACTACGAAACGTAAAAGAAGTCTAAGGCTTGCTCGGTTTCGCTAACTTCTACCGGAGATTTATACGGAATTTTAGCGGAATCGCCTATCTACTTATAGTACTTACGTAGAAAGACGTTAAATTCGAATAGTCTCCGGCCTATTAAGAAGCCTTCGACTAGCTATAGTAAAGTTTTACGACCGTACCGATCCTATAGTACTTCGACTTCGATAAAGAGACGCGTCTAGAAACCGATACTTCTAATAGTACGACTAGCGCCGTTCTCCTTTAGCGAACGGCCTTAGAAGATACGTAGCTACCCGTAGCCTACCTCTCTAAGAAAATGTTCTCCGCGGAATATAATTACAATATCTACGATAAGGAACTCCTCGTAATCGTTAAGGCCTTCGAAGAATAGCGTCTAGAGCTCGAAGGTTCTAAATCGCCGATCTAGGTTAGCTCGGATTATAAGAATCTCGTCTACTTTCTTAAAAGTAAAATCCTTAGCCGTAGGTAGGTACGCTAGAGTAAGTTTCTTTCCCGGTTTAACTTCGTTATTTAGTATACGCCTAGTAAAGCAAACTTATAGGCCGACGCGCTTACGAGGCGTAACGGAGACTCGCCTTTAGATCGAGGCCTATAGCGTAAAGAGTAGTCTATCCTTAAAAAGTATAACCTAAGCTAGGAACTATACGAGCTCCTTAGAGACGACTTTACCGGCCTAGAGCCTCTCGTAGCGTCCTTCGTACTAATAGCCGCTCCCGCCTTTCTCGGAGATAACGATTACTTAGACGACGAAGATACGAGCTTAGAAAACTCTAATAGCGACTAAGAAAGCGAAGAAGAAGTATAGAACCTCCTCGAACCTACTTAGCTCGAGTAGTAGCTTACGATAGCGTACGCCGAAGACGCTTTTACTAAGGGCCTAATTTACGCTTTATAGAACGAAGAATAGATATACGAGAATGTTTCTCTCTTAGAGTACGAGCTCCGTAGAACTCTACCCTAAGTACCTTATATAACGTTTAGGAATGCCCTCTATATCCCGGATTTCGAAGATTTACGCGATTAGATTATACGTTCCGCTTATAACCCTCTCGGAATAGTATATTCCGGTCGAGCTAAGATATTATCTTAGCTCCGGAAGTAGTACTACTAGCCTAATCTATACCGAGATATCGACCGATTCGTTAAGAGCTACGTAGTATACCGTAGAGCAAAAGCAGATATAGGTAAGCCGTAAAGGCTACTAAAACCTCTTAAAATCCCTCTACGGCTATAGTAATATATTTTAATAGATTTTATTATAGGCCTACCGAAAGGATTAGACTTTTACGGCCTCTAGTTTTAAAATATACTAGTCGTAGTCTACCGCCTTACTAAATGTAAGAAGGTATTAAATGCCTATAGCCTAATAGCAAAGAATACGGTTTAGGTCTTCTACCGAGATATATAGAAAGATATAGGCCTACCTAAATTAACTGTATCTAATCGCGGCCCGAATTTTGTTGCCCGTTTCTAGAAGCGTCTCTACGAGCGACTAAAAATTTAAGCGCGCCTTTTAACAGCTTACTACCTATAGACTAATAGGCAAACCGAACGGGCTAACGCTTAGATCGAACAAATTATTAGATACTTCTATAATTACTACTAAAATAACTAGCTAAGATTAACGCCTTCTATTAAATTTACTATTAATAATTAGGAATTAGCTACGACTTAGACTACGCCCTTCTACGCCTCGACTAGGTTTTACCCCCGAACTAGTATAGAACTAGCAGAAATCGAACTAGAGCCCCTAGTAAACGATCCGGAAAGGACGCTAATACCTTCGCTCTTTAGATAGCCTAGACCTACTAAGAGCTCTAGAACGAGATAAGATATACCTAGGAAGTATACGAGTACTACGCTAATTAGCGTAGACGTGCCGCGCTAAATTACTAAGTTAGAGATTACGTTTAACTCGACTTACGGTATATAAGAACTAACTAACCTTCGAAAAAGCTCGACTAGAAAAGTCTAGGACCCTTCCGAATTATAAGGAAAATCGGCACGTACGTATATAAACTAGATCTTCCCGAGAATCTTAATATTTACCCGGTTAAACACGTTATTAACCTAAGAACCGCCGGAGAAATCGCAGATCCCGAAGACATTCTACCGATTCTAGAAGCTACCGAGGCTACCGATTAGACCGAAGACGAACCGGAATCTACCTTAGGTATAGTACAAGCAATTATCGGATAGAGCTTTAGTAATACAAACTTCGGTAATCTTAACCCTCCTAGACTATAGGGAGAGGTATAGTAGGAGAGGTACTTAGACGAAGATACGACCTAGGAACCTCTACGCTATATTATCTTCGCTCGTAAAGTAATCGAAGAATTCCTACGAGATTATACCGACTATACTACTATAAAAGGAGCTATCCCGGAATACTTCCTCCGAGAAGTATACGAATAGAATTTAGAATAAGGTCTCCGACCCGAATAAGGGTAAGAATACTAGTACCTATTATATACGGACCTCTTTTAGCGTCGTAGGAACTCCGCGTAAAACGAGGGGGGGCTACTATTATTGTAGCTACCTAGAAAGCATCGATAAGTCCTATAAGCTAGCCGCTATACTATAAAGTAATATCGGATTTAAGTTGCCTTAGTAGTAGGGGCCTCTAGCGAAATAGGTCGCCTAGTTAGCTACCTATTTAGCCGTATAACGTAATATCTTAGGGACTTTCGCAGAGTCCGTATATAGCAGAATAATACGTTATATATTAATATACGAACGACGGAACTATACTAAACTACGTATACGTATATACGGACGATAGTAAGCGAGATATATAGAGTCGCGGGATAGATCCGAGTAGTAGGAAGGAACCGGAAGATAGGGAAGAGCTAGGAGAAACATATTTACTTAAGAGCGGTTAAACGAGTTCGTATACGCGCGCCGCGTAAGTTAGCTAGGGGATAAAGGCACTATAAGATAGCGGATAAGCGGGATACGCGCGCGCGCGCTTAGCGCGTAGGGAAAGACCTAAAAGTAGAGGTTTACTAAGACGTTAGTAAGTAGGATATATATACTTACGCTTACGCGTCGGACGCGCTAGACGCCCGTAGGGCGGGATACTAAGGAAGGGGGCCGGGGCTTAATCTCTAAGGTATCCTTCTTCCTTTCTTCGTAGTTCGTCTTATATAGATAGTAGCTATATTAATTTAGTACTCCCTTTAGTTTAGTTTAAAGTTTCGAATACATTCTTACTACTTAGCCCCTAACCCTTACATTAGCTACTTAATAATAATTATAGCCTTATACGCCCTTTTAATATACTAGTACTAGATCCGAGCCTACGGCGTTATTAGGTTTATATCGAGTTCGGGCGCCGGATTGCTAAGGTATATACCTAGTATAGGTAAATACGGCCTTAGTCGTATAGCTAAAGATATAGTAGTAGTAGTACACAAATTGCTCAAGTTTATCCTCCTAATATTAACTTCTTCTTTTTCTTCTTCTTCCTCTTCTTCTACTAGACGAGACTACTCTTATCCGACGTTAAAAACCTAATAATTACTACTATAACTCTTAGCTAGGACGCTAAATAAACAGGTATAGCTACGCTCGCGAAGGAGGTCTACGTAGTATACTAGTAGATAGATAGATATAGCTTTTATCGTATAGCTATATAGGCGATAGGTTGCTATCTTAATTATTAAAGTTCGTCTGCCTTAAAATTAATTTCGTCTTTTATAACTAAATAGTTAGCGGGTCGTGCTCTGCCTTAAAGTCCTAAATGTGCCTATAGCTAAACCCTATACAGATCTTATCGGCGATACTATAGTCGACAACTATACCTACGAGTAGGTTCTAAAAGTTATTCTATATATCCTATCTACGAGTCGGGTAGAAGCGAGTATAATAGCGCTTACTAACGATAATTATAGTTATCTTCGGTTACTACTCCTTACTACTATAGAGCTTAGTAAAGGCCTTTTTAGGACTATCTAGGTTACTATATAGTATATTGCCTCGATTGCTCTTACGGTTAATAACTAGGACCGACTACTTATTAAATTTTCTAGGTCTAGTAAACTTAACGCTCTATAGGTTCTAGTAGTCCTTCTATAGTATACTAGGTTTCTAATTCGAACTATAGCCTACGCGAGGAGTATCTAGGATACGGCCGGGTACTATAATTATGCTAGTACCTACCGAGAAGCTAAATAGCTTTACGGAAGTTAACTAATAATTACCGGTAGGACCGGTAAGACAGAAGAGCCGCGGACTATTCCTAAGCCTAGTACCGGGAGTTCCGGTAATAGATATAGTATCGAGGTTTAGAAATATAGCTACGAATCTAAGTATCTTAGAGGTCTAGTTGCCTCTAAATAGGCGTTAATAAGGCTAACTAGTACGGAATATATATAGCTCGGTAGGTAGGTATTAGGGATTAGCGCGTATACTAACGTTAAGTACCGGACTATCTAGGTATCTAGGGGTAATTCCGTACTATTAACGGAAGTACTTATTTATAGTAATCTGTCGCGTTATAGCATTTAGGATACTATAGACGGTAAGGCGGAATCTAACCTAGTTAGTATTACTAAAACGCTAAACCTAGATTTTGTCGGTAGCCTTCGCGAAGCTAATAATAGGCCTAATTTTAACTCGAAACGGCTTTTGCTCTAACGTATATAAAGTAGCGATATACCGTTAGGTTAGAGAATAAGGGACCGTTTGTTAGGCTAGAGGGCTATAAGGAAGCTTAGTAACGGTATTACACTAGTTTGTATACGTCGAAGGATTATATAGCGAGAATAAGAAAGGTATAGTTATAGGATACTCCGAGAGTAAGTAAGGCGACTCGGTAGTAGTTAAGATCTAAATTACGCTAAAGTAAACTATAAAGTAGTAATACCTACGACGACGTAAGTCTAGGGCATTTATATTAAATCTAAATACTTCCTATTACTATAGCGTCCTCCTACGATACTCTTACCGCCTTTGCCCTAGCTATAATCTAGCTCCGTAGTATAATAGCGGCGTCGCGTAGTAGATAGGGTTTAACTTCTTATTCTACTAGAGGCCCGCTCTTGCCGCCGGCGTAGTTCGTATATCGAGCTTAACTTTACCTACGCCTTTACCCTAGCTATAATCTCGCTTTATAGTATAATAGCGGCACCGCGTAGTAGATAGGGTTTAGCTTCTTATTCTACTAGAGGCCTGCTCTTACCGCCGGCGTAGTTCGTATCTCGAGCTTAACTTTACCTACGCCTTTATACTAGCTATAATCTCGCTCTATAGTATAATAGCGGCGCCGCGTAGTAGATAGGGTTTAGCTTCTTATTCTACTATAGGCCCGCGATAGCCGTAGCTATAGCGTCCTCCTTGCGATACTCCTTATCGCCGGCGTAGTTCTTATCTCGAGCTTAACCTTATCTACGCCTTTGCCCTAACTATAGTCTAGCTCCGTAGGTATAATAGTAGCGCTATATAGTAAATAGTGTCGTAGCGCCGAGTATAGTTCTAGCTAGCGCGCTAGTTGCTAATCGCTCTAGCTATAGTTACGTTAATGTCCGATATATCGGGATTGTTTAACTAATCGCCTATACTATATAACCTAGTCGACTATATTCGATTTCCTAGTCTAGGGTCTATACTATATATATTCTACTTAATACTAGAACGATAGGGAACTTCGATAGTATAGATAAGGTAAAGGATAGTTAAGAGTCGTAGTACGCGGTTAAGTTGTTAGTACTTAATCGAGTCGATAGACGTAGTAGCTAGTTAGCCTTTCCTAATATAGAGGACCTAGATAAATAGATTAAACGAAGTATTCGAATCTCGGATAGGGTAGCGCTATATATCCGCAAGTATAGACCGCCGCTATTTATACGATCGAAGATAAATAAAGAATTATAAGACGAGGTAGAGCGGTTAGTACTAGAGTTAGAGCAATTACGTAAATATATTGCGTTTCTATTACGAAAAAATAGGTATATAATAACCTTCTACTCGATACGTAAAGGAGGTAACGGAAAATAGGGAAATATACTATACGGATATATAGTAAGAGAGGATAGGAAGGGTAGAGCGGTAGTCTAGATCGCTTACTAATACGTCGGTTTACCGATTCGTACCCTAAGTCGGGCTTAGTCGGATAGCTAGTCGGTTATCGAGTCGTATCGCTAATTTAAAGGGTAGAGCGGTAGTCTAGGTCGCTTCCTAATATATAGGCTTGCCGACTCGTACCCTAAGTCGGTTATCGAGTCGCATCGCTAATTTGTACCTATAGTAGTAGTTATTAATATTAGGCGCGGATAAACAAAAAGTTAGGGCTTGCTTTACTTATATTAACATTTTATAGCGTATCTACTATATCGACGTCGACTTTATATACTACTTCCTCCGCTTATAATACTATCGCTAACGTACGCTATAGCTATATCCTATTATACTTTACCCTTTTTCCTTTTTTTTTCCTTCTCGAAGCCGAGCGATTATTATATATCCTAAGCTCGTACCTATCTGCTTATAACCTATACTACCTATATAATTATAGCCGATACTATTACAAATCGGTACGACTCTATAAAATCTACCCTCTAAACGCCGGCCGTACGAGATACTCTTCTACCTATTTAAATGTTAGCCTCCGGAGTCTAGTAATTATCGATAATAATAACGGTATCTATAGGGGGAAGGTTTATACTAGTTATAATCTAGCTTATATATGCTACTATAAGCTACTTCTCGTCGCTATATTAATTTATCTTATTCCTCGTAGATACGAACTCTTTAATAAGGTCGGCCCTAGTAGTATCGGTCTAGCTACTCTAAGTATCGATAAGGATTCTATACGCTATATTACTAGTACTTAGGATATTATCGTAATACTAGGTGCCTTCTTTCTATATAGCTAGCTACTAAAGATACTATATAAATGTTAGTCTTATATACTTAGTAGATAGGGGTAGATAGATACTTACTAAGTCTACTAAGAAGACATTCTACGGCTTAAAGCTAGCTAGTATAATCTTACTTCTATGCCTGTGCTAGCGCTACTTGCTACGCTTTATTCGGATTATATACCGTAGCGATACTATAACTAGCTCGTTATATAGTATTAGTATATAGTCCTAGAGGTAGGTATCCGACGAACTATACTCGCGTATTCTAGGAAGCGTGTTTTTAATATCCTATAGTATAAAAGTACTAAGTTCCTTAATTAATTCCTTATCGCCCCCCTATAGTACGAGAAGTAGTAATAGAAATATAGTAAAAACCCGCATTATCTTAGATACGTATATAAATTTAATATCTTCCGCTACCTTCTATTCGTCGACCTACTCGCTTAATACTATATCTTCTATAGGTTTTAATTGCAAGCTAATATTAAAATACGAATATAGCAGACAATCGATAGCTAGTACGTGCGGAGTATTAGGTATAGGTTGCTATATTAGCGTCTTCTTAAGGCGAACTATTTTCGATAGTAACTAGGGGCGAAACTTATTAAGTGCCTAAGTATCTTTATCCGTAATACTTAGTTCTATTCGAGCTACGGTCGCGTTAGAGTATTTAGATTATAAGTACTTAGAAACCTAATTACTTATATACCTAGTCGAGTTAGAGATATTACTATCGTCGCTAAACTAGAAGTTACGTTCTATATCGCGCGTCTCTTTAGTCGATAGCGATTTATCGACGAAAGTAAACTATGCTATAGTAGGCGACTAAATAGGGTAGAGGTAACCCTTTTTATTATAGGCCTTAACGTATCTCTATACCGAGGTAGTTATAATAATAGCTAAATTAGATAGTTTACTAAATAGGGTACTACTTAGGCCGAGAACGAAAGGATAGCCTATAAGACTAGCGACGGCAGTCTACTCTTTAGCGCTATATATCTTAGTAATATAAAACTTATCGACGATAATAGTCGTAGCGAGTATATAAAGTAGCGGCGGTTCCGACTTAGATTTATCTAACTACTTCTCGGACTTCTATTTCTTAGCTCGATCGTACGTTATAAAATCTAGTATATTAGATACTATAGTTAAGGTAGTAAGGACGATCTATTTATAGTACTATAGACAAGGGGTTACGTCTATATCCTCGTATTTAAGTAATAAGCGTACCAGGACGGCTCGATCTAACTACTACTAATTTATAACCTTTATACCGAAAACGTATTCTAGTTCTAGCCGAGTCGGGAGCGCTATATAATCGAGATAAAGAACGTTATCGATATATACGACCTAGTCGTAGCTCTACGTACTAGCTCTATTACGTCTCTTATTTTTCGTTAGCTTACTAGAGTCTTTTACAAGATATACGAATATAGCTCTAGGTAGTATAAAGTTATCGATCTTATATATCTAGTTTTTAGCTAGCTACTTCGGAATATAGATAACGTAAACACTAGGGCGGATAACCGGCTTTATACCGCTAGCTAATATCTATAGATCGAACGTAATTTTCTTATTTAGCCGTAGTCCTAGGTTAACCGACGAATTAGATAGCTAAAAAGGATAGGCGTTAGTAGTTAATAGCCCGTTATTACTCTATACCCTCTACTATATCGAGGTTATAGCGACGTACCCTAACGTATATACCGTCTTACCTATACCTATATCTATACCGCCGATATAGAAGTCCGCGCTAGTAACGGAAGCTAGAAGCGTCTAAGTAATTATATAGAACTAGTAAGACTTTAACGGACGAGTCGATCTCTAATTAGGTAGAATAACGCCTATACGCGGCGAAGTCTAATAGGGATCGAGTAGTCTAAAATCGTATATTAACTTAAAGTTCTTAGCGTCGAGGTAGGAGTATACGTTACTAGATAACTGCTTCTCGACGTCGGTTTCGATATCTAAATCTATCGACTAGCTAGGTACTACCGACGAGATCTAATCGATAAAATCTACTAACGTCTAGATCGGTACTAGGTAGAGGGTTAGCTTAGACTTCTACTTACGTACCTAGTAGTTATACGG
>NW_006921546.1:177488-238434 GCF_000340215.1 Pseudocercospora fijiensis CIRAD86
CCTCCTTACTACTAGTACTATTAGCTTTACTCGATATAATCTTTCTATCGTTCTTAGTATTATTACTAGCATTCGTCTATACCGGAGATTGTACTAGAGATAGTGCTAGTCTATTTAAAGGTAGTAATATCTTAGGTAGAGTAGAAGTAATATAGGCCTTTACTATTTGCTCTATTATATCGGGCTATACGGAACGGACAGCCGTTCGAACCGAATCGTTAAAGGCGACTAGAAGTAAAGCAGTATCCCTATTATAACCGTTATCGCGGAGTATCTTATTAACTGCCTTATCGATAGCCTACTAAATCGCTATTATATCTATACCGACGTCGGCTATAGCTTTTCGCGCGGCTACCTACCGGTCTGCCGCTTGCTATTCTATTATCTTCTAGAATCTATCTACGATAATCTATTTATAGCGCTCGCGAGCGTCGCGATCCTTACGAGCGAGTCGGTCGTCCTAAGCTTACTTAATAGCTAATTTCGTAGGCGACTACGGACTCTAACTAATATTAATTTCGGTAGAATTATCGGCTATAGAAGTACTATACTTAGTTAGGTCGATAGTTCTAGAAGCCTTTAGTAGGGGCGGTCGACGATATATAGAAGGTATCCTAGTATAGTCTGTTATATTTTTACCGACGAGGAAATCGAGTCTAGTAGAAATCCTAGTATCTAAGCTATTATATATCTCTATAGCTAGGGAGTAGAATATCGGATTAGTTTTGTATTTAGAAAGACGTTTAGGGCCGCGAGCTAGATCGATTACTACGAAGAATTCGTACTTCTACTATTTAGGCGATAGTAATAACTCTTATACGAGCTAGAGCTATAACAAATCCTTTATACTAATATTATTAGAAGTCTTCGATTCTAGGATAGACTAATTTAAGCTAAATACCTCTAATTCTACCGTTAAAAGTAACCGCTAGTCGATAATACTAAGCTATAACGTAATCTTAGCCTAGTCTAGCTTAATAGGGCGTAGCGCGTCGGATATCTCTAGATTAGTAATTATTCGGACTATTTATATTATCCTACGGAAGCATTCCTCTAACGAACTACTTCGGAGCCTATTTAGGATCTTTAAAGTACTATTTAGGCATTAATAGCCTACGTCTACGTTTAGTAGGATAGTTAAGGTTACTAGCAATAGCGTATACTATATCTTTCTCCTCCTTATAATGCCCCTTAGCGGGCTAGCGAAGCTACTTCCCGTTCGACTAGTTAAATAAAAAATGTTTCTCTAGAAACGGAAGGAGCCTTTTTATTACTACCTTAAGAAGTGGCTTGTCGATACTATATAGGTTTTATATAATATATTTAGGGACGTCTTCGCTATCGTTTAAGGCTTTTATTAGTAGATCGTTATCGATATCTTAATTTATAGTAAAACGAAAGTAGAATACTACGAATATATCGAAAAGGCACTTTAGAAACTCGAAGAAGCTAGACTGTGTATCGATATCGACAAGTGCGAATTCTATAAGTAAGAGGTAAAATCCCTCGGCCTTATTATCTCTTTAGAAGGTATTCGAATAGATCCCGGTAAAATCGAAGCCGTTCTAAACTAGGGAGTGCTATAAAACGTAAAAGAAGTCTAAGGCTTTCTTAGTTTCGCTAACTTCTACTAGAGATTTATATAGAATTTTAGCGGAATCGCCTATCCTCTTATAGTACTTATACGGAAAGACGTTAAATTCGAATAGTCTCCGGCTTATTAGGAAGCCTTGGACTAGCTACGGTAAAGTTTTACGACTGTACCGATCCTATAGTACTTCGACTTTAATAAGGAAACGCGTCTAGAAACCGATACTTCCGACGGTACGACTAGCGCCGTTCTCTTTTAGCGAACAATCTCGGAAGATACGTAGCTATCCGTAGCCTACCTCTCTAAGAAAATGTTCTCTACGGAATACAATTACGATATTTACGATAAGGAACTCCTCGTAATCGTTAAGGCCTTCGAAGAATAGCGCCCGGAGCTCGAAGGTTCTAAATCGCCGATCTAGGTTAGCTCGGATTATAAGAATCTCGTCTACTTTCTTAAGAGCAAAATCCTTAGCCGTAGGTAGGTACGCTAGAGTAAGTTTCTCTCCCGGTTTAACTTCGTTATTTAGTATACGCCCGGTAAAGCAAATTTATAGGCCGACGTACTTATAAGGCGTAACGGAGACTCGCCTTTAGATTAAGGCCTATAGTATAAAGAATAGTCTATTCTTAAAGAGTATAACCTAAGCTAAGAGCTATACGAGCTCCTTAGAGACGATTTTACCGGCCTAGAGCCTCTTATAGCATCCTTCGTACTAATAGCCGCTCCCGCCTTTCTCGGAGATAACGATAGCTCGAACGATAGAGATACGAGCTTAGAAAGCTTAGATAGCGACTAGGAAAGCGGAAAAGAAGCGTAGAACCTCTTCGAGTCTACCTAACTCGAGTAGTAGCTTATAACGGCGTACGCCGAAGACGCTTTTACTAAGACCTAATTTACGCTTTATAGAACGAAGAACGGTTAAACGAGAATATTTCTCTCTCGGTATACGAGCTCTATAGAACTCTACCCCGAGCGCCCTATATAACGTTTAGGAATACCCTCTATATTCCGGATTTCGAAGATTTACACAATTAGATTATACGTTCCGCTTACAACCCTCTCGGAATAGTATATCCTAGCCGAGCTAAGATATTATCTTAGCTTCGGAAGTAGTACTACTAGCCTAATCTATACCGAGATATTGTAATAGGGATTATATTAGTAGGTAGATAGGGTAGTAGTAGGTATAAGTAGTATTCGATAAGGATCTAGGAGGAGAGGGAGGAGGGTAGGCAAGTTAGCCTAACGCTAAGCGCTAAGCCCTATCTAAGGCATTAAGACCCTAGCTTTACTCGGCCTAGTTATATACTAATTACGTATAGCCTCTTTAGCCCTAATATACGCTTCCCTTCTAAAGGCCGCAATCTCGACCTCTATTACTACTAACTTAGCAAATCTAATAAGCTGCTTAGCCTACGCTAAATTAAACACTTAACTACCTAATTATATAACTATATCAAACCTTACCTTCTAAACGCAATATAATACTTAACTCTAACTGCGCTATCCTTGTATATAATAAAGTAATATATATCTATAAGAATTAAGAGCTATTAACTAATTATAATACGAGCGCGTCTTCTATACTATAATAGGTAGGCGTACGAGGTATTATAGCACTGCCTCCGTTCTAGGTAATGTTATCCGAGTTCTTTGCGTCTACTCTAAAAGACCTAGTAATATTCGTTTCGAGGGCTAATTACTATTATTTCCGAGGGCTATTTACTATTTATAGTTTCGCTAGCCCTAATTAGTTAGGTTTAGTAGCCTTTAATTGTTAATCTTCTAAAACACAGTTCGTCTAGTTTTTATAGGTAACGGCTATTATAAGCGCAGTAGTTTAGGTTCGCCTTACTTAAAGGGTTAGAAAGATCGAGAAGTAACTTATTATCCGTAAGATCGACCCTAGCTAGCTTAGCTCTATATTTTTGCCCTTAGTTAGTCTATTAACTACCTAATCTTTTAAGCGGCTCTTATTATTTTAACTTAGTCTTAAAGTTATTAATTAAACTCTTAATATAGTTAATCTTTTAACTTAGTTAGTATAGTATACTCCGGCCTTAGGCACGTAGTATAGGTAAGGTTATTCCTATAGATATAGCGACAATAGCAAGTAATATTAATAATAGCGGCGCTAGTCGTCTTAGCGCTAACTTTACCTTGCTTCTAGTTTCCTTTTTTAACTAATAACAATATTATTAGTACGACCGCGTCGACTTCTAATATATCGCTAGCTCGTAGCGCGACGCTATTATTATTATTATTATTATTATTATTATTATTATTATTATTATTATTATTATTATTATTATTATTATTATTATTATTATTATTATTATTATTATTATTATTATTATTATTATTATTATTATTATTATTATTATTATTATTATTATTATTATTATTATTATTATTATTATTATCCGCGCGCGCGCGCCGTCCTCGCCGATCGCCTAGGCCTCGAGGCCTCGATAGAATAAAGGAATAAGAGGGGGACCTAAATACTAAGAGAAGGGCCTTATTGCGTTAGTAAAGAGGTAGAATCCTTAAAAGAGTAGGCGATTAGTTAACGCGTCGTAGCGCGCTTATTAATACTCGGTACGCGTTTACTATTATAGTATAGTCTCGTTGTCCTTTACTAACAATTGCTTGCCTCTAATTAGTTAGTTAATGTCCGGGGGTTGCTATTAATCCTAGGTCTCTCTAGCGACATTAGCGATATTATAAGCTCTTAGCCTTCTTCTTATTCTTTATATTAGTCCGATACTTATCTAACAACTTAGTTATATCCTTAAAGGAGCCTTTAGCTTCCTATAAGTCCTATTTAGGTAAATAGCCCTACTACCTTAGTAGGTACTCCTTCTTGCCTTATCTAGTCCGATACTTTAGTATACGCTCGACCGACTATAGCTCTTTACTATTAGCTAGGACTTCTTCTAACTTAGCAGGCGCTTTATCGCCTTCGCGCTAGTAGTATAGCTTAAGGAGGGACATATAGAAGGTATTATAGATAGTATAATACGGAGGAAGCTATAACTAATAAGCCTATATACCCCTAGCCTCTAGGATACGGAATAGGCTAATATATCTTAGTGCGAGCTTAGGCCTTGTCTTGCTATTAGGTAATAGGTGTTTACGGATACGGAGGTTCTTTATACTAAGTATAACTATATCGCCTTACTTAAAGGTTATTAGCGTATAACGCTTATTATAGTAGGTCTTTTAGTATTCTTAAGCCTTTATTAGCTTCTTAGCTATCTTAGTATAGATCTCTCGTATCTTCTAAATACGTTCTATTACCGCTAGTGTCTCTAGTACTTAACGCGCTTCCCTTTCCTTACGCTCGGCCTCGAGCGAGGCGAATAGTTGTTATAGCAAAGCGGCGTTTTAGCCTATTATAGCTATATAGGGTAAAACCCTAGTTAATAAGTATATAGTATTATTATATACGAACTCTATAGATTATAGGAGATTAACCCAATCCTTAGGGTACTTATTAATATAGCTACGCAGGTACTACTATAGGGTAGCATTCTACCTCTCTATTTAACTATTAGTCTACAGATAGAAGGCTATTAACAGCCGATGCTTTAGTCTTAGCTATAGGCATATTTCGCTCTAATAGTACGATATTAGTGTCGACCTACGGTTAGACACTATCCCCTTAGGGGTTTCCTAATAGGTATAGAAGATGTTATTCTATAGCGCTTCTACTGTATTGATAGTAGTCTAATCTTTCCGCGCCGGGATATATCGAGCGCCTTTAGTAAATCGATCTACTATAATAAGGATAGTATTATATACATCCTTGCTACCCCTACGCTTAGTAGAAGGAAGGCCTATAATAAAGTCTATTATAAGCTCTGCGAATGGCTTCTTTAGGACAGGAAGTAAAGATAACTCGCTAAATAGTAAGTGCTTCGGTGCTTTAATACGCTAGTATACTATATAGGTCTATATATATTCTTTTATATGCTACTTACTATTTAGCTAGTAGTATATACGCGATAGTAGCTCGTGCGACCTCTCTATACTATAGTAACTAGCAAGCTTACTATTATAGTGTCGCTTTAAAAGCTCTTATCTAATCGATTGTTTAGCGGGGACATAGTATCTGCCCTTAAACTTTAAGTAACCCTTATTATCGATCGACTAGTTACTCTTACTAGATCGAGTCGTTCGCCTACTTATAAGCTAATTAATACGTCCGATAGCAAAGGCGCCCCTCTACTAAGTACGTAATAGCTTATCTATAAACGATTAACTTGTAAGAAGGGTTATGTTAGTAGGTAGATAGGGTAGTAGTAAATTAGTATAGTATTCGATAGAGAGCTAAGAGGAGAGGGAGGAAGGTAGGCAAGTTAGCCTAACGCTAAGCGCTAAGCCCTATCTAAGGCATTAAGACCCTAGCTTTACTCGAGCCTAGTTATATACTAATTACCTATAACCTCTTTAGTCCTAATATACGCTTCCCTTCTAAAGGCCGCGCCCTCGTAGCCGGTCTTTGTTCTAACCTCTATCGCTACTAACTTAGTAGGTCTAATAAGCTGCTCGATTCGCGCTAAATTGAACACGCAACTACCGATTATATAACTATGTCAAACCTTACCTCTAATACAATACAATGTCTAACTCTAACTGCGCTATCCTTGTATATAATAAAGTAATATATAACTACGAGAATTGAGGGCCTTCGACTAATTACAATACGAGCGCGTCTTCCCTACTATAATAGGTAGACGTACGAGGTATTATAGCCCTGCCTCCGTTCTAAGTGATATCGTACCGAGTTCTTTACGTCTACTCTAAAAGACCTAGAAATGTCCGCTCCGAGGGTTTGTCCCCTCCGAGGGTTGCTCTTATTATTACGAGGGCTATTATTTACTATCGTAGTTTTACTAGCCCTAATTAGTTAGGTTTGGCAGCCTTTAAGTGTTAACTAGTTATATCCTTTCAAAAAACGTAGTTCTTCTAGTTTCTATAGGTAAAGGCTATTATAAGTATAGTAGTAGAGGTTCGCCTCGCTTAAAGGGTCGGAAAGATCGAGGAGTAACCTATTGTCCGCAAGATCGACCCTAGCTAGCTTAGCTCTATAGTTTTGCCCTTACTTAGTTAGTCTATTAAGCTACTTAATCTTTTTAAGCCTCAATATTTTAACTTAGCCTTAAAGTTTTAATTAAACCTTTAATATAGCTATTCTTTTAACTTAATTAGTGTAGCGCGCTTCCGGCCTTAGGCTATAGTATAGGTAAAGTTGTCTTCGTAAGTATAGCGACAATAGTAGGTAATGTTAATAATAGCGGCGTTAGTCGTCTTAGCGCTAACTTTACCTTGCCTCTAATTTCTTTCTTTAACTAATAACAACTCGGCAATACCGTTACTAATATAAACGTGTCTTCCCTTCTTTAAGTAGCAATATATATACCGCAATACCGTTACTAATATAGCCGCGCCGGCCGCCGGTATACTACTAGCTCGTAGCGCGACACTATTACCTTTATTACCGTTATTCGTACGCGCGCGTATATCGCCCTTGTCGAACGCTTAGGTCTCGAGGCCTCGATAGAATAAAAGACAAGAGGGGGACCTATAGGGCGCATTAGTAAAGAGGTAGAATCCTCGAAAGAGCAGTCGATTGGTTAACAGTTATAGTGCGCTCGTTAGTACTCGTTGCGCGTTCGTTATCGTAGTGTAGTCTTATTGTCCTTTACTAACAATTGCTTGCCTCTAATCAGTTAGCTTAATAGTACCCCGGGGGTAGCATTGTTCCTAGGCCTTTCTAGTAATATTATAGGCCCTTAGCCTTCTTCTTGTTCTTTACGCTAGTCTAATACTCATCTAATAACTCGGTTATATCCTTAAAGGAGTCTTTAGCTTCCTATAAGTCCTATTCTAGTAAATAGCCCTACTATCTTAGTAGGTACTCCTTCTTGCCTTGCCTAGTCCGGTACTTTAGGATACGTTCTATAGACTACAGCTCTTTACTATTAGCTAAGACTTCTTCTAACTTAGTAGGCGCTTTATCGCCTTTACGCTAGTAGTATAGGTTAAGGAGGGATACGTAGAAGGTGTTATAGATAGTGTAATAAGGTAGAAGCTACAACTAATAGGCCTATACGGAGGAGCCCTTAACTTCTCGAATGCGGAATAGGCTAATATATCTTAGTGCGAGCTTAGGCCTTGTTCTGCTATTAGGTAATAAGTGTTTACGGATGCGGAGGTTCTTCGTACTTAGTATAACTATATCGCCTTGCTTAAAGGTTATTAGCGTATAGTGTTTATTATAGTAGGCCTTCTAATAGGCCTAGGCCTTTACTAGTTTGTTAGCTATCTTAGCGTGAATTTCTCGCATCTTTTAAACCCTCTTAATAGCTGCTAGTATCTCTAGTACTTAACGCGCTTCCCTTTCCTTACGCTCGGCCTCGAGCGATAGTAGGTCTTGTAGCATAGTAGCATTCTAACCTATTATAGCTATGTATAGTGAAACCTTAGTAGATAAGTGCACGCTATTGTTATATACGAATTCCGTAGGCTATAGGAGATTGACCTAATCCTCGGGGTTTTTATTAATATAGCTACGTAGGTACTGCTATAGGGTAGCATTCTGCCTCTCTATTTAACCGTTAGTGTATAGATAGAAGGCTGTCGATAGCCGATGCTTTAGTCTTAGCTATAAGCAAATCTCGCTCTAATAGTGAGATATTAGTATCGATCTACGATCCGATACTA
Source organism: Pseudocercospora fijiensis CIRAD86 (assembly GCF_000340215.1). Lineage (NCBI taxonomy): Eukaryota > Fungi > Ascomycota > Dothideomycetes > Mycosphaerellales > Mycosphaerellaceae > Pseudocercospora > Pseudocercospora fijiensis. The sequence goes on from NW_006921546.1 coordinate 185,812, forward strand.
TCCCCTTCGGGGTTCCCTAATAGGTATAGAAGATATTAGTCTATAGCGTTTCTACTATATTAATAGCAGTCCAATCTTTTCGCGCCGGGATATATCGAGCGCCTTTCGTAAATCGATCTACTACAATAAGGATAGCATTATATATATCCTTACTGCCCTTACGCTTAGTAGGCGGAAGGCCTATAATAAAGTCTATTATAAGCTTAGCAAATAGCTTCCTAGGAACAGGAAGTGAAGACAACTCGCTAAATAGTAAGTGCTTTAGTGCTTTAACTCGCTAGTATACTACGCAGGTCTATATATACTCCTTTATATACCGCTTACTATTTAGCTAGTAGTATATACGCGATAGTAGCTCGTGCGACCTCTCTATACTATAGTAACTAGCGAGCTTACTATTATAGTGCCTCTTTAAAAGCTCTTGTCTAATCGATTGTTTAGCGGGGATATAGTATCTGCCCTTAAACTTTAAGTAACCTTTGTCGTCGATCGACTAATTACTCTTACTAGATCGAGTCGTTCGCCTACTTACAAGCCTATTAATACGGTTAATAGCAAAGGCGTCCCTCTACTAAGCCCGTAATAGCTTATCTATAAACGATTAACTATCCCTATTTATAAGGTTATTTAATAGCACCCTCGCTATCGAACGAGGTACGTATTAAATATATCTAATAGTACTAGCAGCCGGAACTACTATAACCTCTTCTATAGTACTGTCGCTATATAGGCTATTACTATAGATAGCAATGTCTTTAATCGAGTTATTGTAGCTCGAGCGATCTATGTCCTTTCTAACGCGCACTAGAAGAACGATAACTCCGCTATAGTATTTGTTGCCGCCGCGGGGTCCGGAAGTCCGCTTATCCTACGCTTACTTATTAATAATACGGGCTATAGCAATCTTATACTATAGGGTTAGAAACAATAAATTGATATACTAAGTCTCGCTATCGTAACTAGGTCGCCTCGATAGGCTATCGGTAGGGTTACTTACGCCTAGCCGATATAATATATTAAAATTAAACCCGGCGAGGTAGACGGCCTATCTAGCCTATCGACCTATAACCCTAGTAACCTTAGTAATGCTACGGAGGTTGTTATAGTCTATATAGACCTAAATTGTATACTAAGCACTATCGAGATAGTAGCGCTAATACTTAAAGGCTTCTACGATTGCTAAGAGCTCTTACTCGTAGGTCTCGTATCGACGTTCTACGTCGATCATTTTTCGTAAGAAGAAGGCAATTAGGTACTAGTAGGTGTTATTAGCCTATTGTAATATAATAGCTAATATAGCGAACTGTAAAGCGTTAGTCTCAATTCGGATCTGCTTGCTTAGTATAAAATAGTGCAATAAGGGGACTTTAGTAAAGCGTTGCTTTAGACCGTTAAAAGCGGCTTATGTTTTGTTAGTCTATTTAAACTCTCTAGACGGGTTAGCCTTAGTTTTAGTAAGCTTAGTTAGGGGTATTATATACCGTAAATAGCTCTTAATAAAGCGACGATAGAAATTAGCGAAGCCGAGGAACGACTATAGTTCCTTAATTAACGTAGGAACAAGCTATTTAGTAATAGTTTTAATCCGATTAGGATTAGCCTTAATACCCTTAGTTAATACGAGGAAGCTAAGGAATGATACCTCTTTAGCAGCAAAGGTGCATTTAGAAGGTTTGTAATATAGTCTATAGGCTCGTAGGCGGTCGAGGACCTTACGTACTATAGCCTAGTATTCTACAATATTAGGTAAATGTATATAAACTAGGATGTTATCTAGGTAAACTATATAGAGGTAGTCTAATAGGCCTAAAAGGGCCCGATTAATGTAGGACTAGAATGTTATAGGGGCATTAGCTAGGCTAAATAGTATAACTAAGTATTCGAAATAGCTATAGCGAGTGCGGAAGGCTGTCTTCTATTCGTCGCCCTTGCGAATACAGATACGATAGTACGCATCCTTAATGTCTAGTATAGTATAGAAGTAGGCCCTAGAAAGGCGATCGAGGGTCTTATTAATAAGAGGGAGTAGATAGCGGTCTTTAATAGTAACAGCATTAAGCCTACGATATTCGATATATAGGCGTAGGCTACTATCCTTCTTTAGTACGAATAGGATAGGTGCACTAGTAGGGCTGTTGCTATACCGTATCCGGCTATTAGCTAGATTTTTATCTAGGTACTTACGTAATATAGCAAGCTCTCGTTCGCTAAGATTATAGAGGGGACTAAAAGGGATCTCCTTACCCTCTATAATATCAATCTTATAATTAGTCTCTTTAAATATAGGCAATGTCGATACTAGGTAGTGTTTAAATACATTAATATAGGTTTCTCGAATAGGCTAAGGTATACGAGCAAGCTATTTAGGGTCTATACTATTAGGGGGCACAGGTTTATCGTTATCTCTACCGAGAAGGTTAGCTATCGGATCCGCTAAGGTAGGTGTTAGGTTGCTAATAAACAGGACCCTAATATCGTTAGGGTACTCGCTAACGTCGATATGCTTAATGTCCTCTTTCCTAGCGATTCTAAATCGCTATTGTTAACTGCCTAAGTCTATAGCGACAGTATAGTGCTTAAGAACAGGGTTGCTAATAACAATAGTAGCTCCCCTATATAGGTTGTCTATATCTACTACGTAGGTAGTAAAGTCTAGTAGGCGCTCGTTGCCGAGGCCGTCTCTTAGAACTATATAAACATAGTAGGCTCTATAGGTCAAGTGCCAAGCGTTATTAAACTAAGTAAGGGTTAGTAGGTTAGTCCTAGGCAGTTGTCGAAGGTCTAATTCCTTAGCTAGGCGATAGCTAATAAGGGTACTAACTGAATTTCCTAGATCTAGTATAACCTTAGTTTAATAGTTAGTGCCCTTCGTGTCCTATACAAGGCAGGAGCGTGTTATAGCTAGTACAATGTCGATAGTCTTACGCCGTACGAGGCTAATAGTTAGTACGGCGCTTACTCTTTTTTCGACTAATTAAAAGAGCCGACTAGGGTAGTATTAGCGGCTAAAAGATGTTTCTTATACTTAGCGGAAGTACGGTTAATTCGGGCCTAGTCCTTAGGTTTGTTATATTAGCCTAGTAGATAGTTAGTGCTGTTATAGTTAAAGCACTTCAATCCGGTTAGTAGATTGCCGTAGCTATTGTTATTATTAGTAGAGCGGTTAGTATTATAGGGATACGAGCCCCTTCTACGACCCCTATCGCGGCCTCCTCTATATAGCCGCCGGCTACGGCCTCTTCTACGATCGTTACTATTCCTATTGTTAGTATTGTTGTCCTAGTAGGAACCTTAGTTTCCTCCGCGGCTACTACGGTTGCTACGGTTAGTACTAGCTAGTCGGATCCTTAATTCTAGTCGTTACTAAAGCTAAACAGCTCGTTTAGCTATTTCCACTTCAACTATGAATTAAATACGTATTAGATTAGCCTATTCGAACACGCGACGGCGGTCCAATTCGAGAATAAGCTCCTACCTAAGCTTAGGGCGTATTTCCGAGATCTATATAGAATTAGTCTTAGGCGGAAGGTCGTCTTTAAGGGTTTTTAAATAGGCCTTAAATAAGCGAGCCGATTAATTAGTCTTCTATTTAGCTCGAAGATATAGGTCCTAAGTATGTTGTTGCCTTAGTATAGGGTTTCTAAGGGTATCTAGTATAATAGTTTTATAGGTCTACTACTAAATAGCGGTCTAGTCGTCGAGGGAGTCGAAATAGTTATCCTATATACGCTTTAGGTCGCTATTGATGTACTGTATAGCGTATACGACTAAGGAATAATCGTCTAGTAGCGCTCTTAGTGCATTACGCTAGTTAAGCTTATAGTTACGAATATAGTCGTTGTATTGCTTGCGACTAGAGCCGTTAAATATAGTACAGTCCTTAAGCTTAGCATCCTTCTTTTAGACTAGTAGTAAAGAAGGTCCTACTATTAGTTTAGTAGTAGTTGTTAGGGCTTCCTAAAGGCGACGGAGCTCGAGGAGGTTATCTCTTAGCTGTTGTTCTTAACGTAGGGTAGTAAGCCTGTTTTAAGTAGCTTCTTAAAGTCTCCCTAATAGTTAAGGGCTAAAGGCTAGTTAGCTATATCGTCGATTAACAATATTATTAAGAATGTCGCTAATAGGCAATTCCGGATTATTACCTAGAATTATAGGTTCTTCTTTAGTAGGCTCTCCGGTAGGCTCTTTAGTAGGAGGCACTTTAGTAGGTGCTCTAGTAGGCACTTTAGTAGGCACTGTACTACTAGCGTTGTCGTTGCTAGCGCTGCTAGCGGCGCCGCGATTATTGTTTCGTAATAAGCCGGCTATTATAATAGGGGGTAACGCTAATAATATATTGTTAGCCCCTAAGATACGGATATAGCGGAATTAGTAGATATTAGTCTAGTACGATTGACTTAGTGTAATAGGCAGTATAGAAGGCCTTGCTTAATAATTGGTACGGTTGTTTCGATAGAATAGTACGTATAGGTCCCGGTCTTCGGGCGCAATATAGTTAAATTAATAGTTCTCGTAGCTATACCGCTAAAAGCTTGAAATAAGGACTATCTAGCTACTGCCCTTAAAGGGTAGATCGAATACTATATAAGAAGGGTTATGTTAGCAGGTAGATAGGGTAGTAGTGAATTAGTATAGTATTCGATAGAGAGCTAAGAGGAGAGGGAGGAAGGTAGGCAAGTTAGCCTAACGCTAAGCGCTAAGCCCTGCCTAAGGCATTAAGACCCTAGCTTTACTCGAGCCTAGTTATATACTAATTACGTATAACCTCTTTAGTCCTGATATAACTATCCCTATTTATAAGGTTATTTAATAGTACCCTCGCTATCGAACGAGGTACGTATTATATATATCTAATAGTACTAGCAGCTAGAACAATTATAAACTCTTCTATAGTACTATCGCTATATAGGCTATTACTATAGATAGCAATGTCTTTAATCGAGTTATTATAGCTTAAGCGATCTACGTCCTTTCTAACGCGTACTAGAAGAACGATAACTCCGCTATAGTATTTGTTACCGCCGCGGGGTCCGGAAGTCCGCTTATCCTACGCTTGCTTATTAACAATATAGGCTATAGCAATCTTATACTATAGGGTTAGAAACAAAGAGTTAATATACTAAGTCTCGCTATCGTAATTAGGTCGCCTCGATCGACTATTAGTAGGGTTACTTACGCCTAGCCGATATAGAATATTAAAATCAAACCTAGCGAGGTAGACGGCCTATCTAGCCTATCGACCTATAACCCTTATAACCTTAGTAATACTACGCAGGTTGTTATAGTCCGTATAGACCTAAATAGAGTGCTAAGCACTATCGAGATAGTAGCGCTAATACTTAAAGGCTTCTACGATTGCTAAGAGCTCTTACTCGTAAGTCTCGTATCGACGTTCTATATCGATTATCTTTTATAAAAAGAAGGCAATCGGATGCTAGTAATTGTTATTATCTAATTGCTATAATATAATAGCCGATATAGCGAACTGTAAAGCGTTAGTCTTAATATAGATCTGCTTGCTTAGTACGAAATAGTGCAATAAGGGGACTTTAGTAAAGCGTTGCTTTAAACCGTTAAAAGCGGCTTGTGTTTTGTTAGTCTATTTAAACTCTCTAGAAGGGTTAGCCCTAGTCTTAGTAAGCTTAGTTAGTAGCATTACGTGCCTCGAATAGCTCTTAATAGATAGACGATAAAAGTTAGCGAAACCTAGGAATAATTAAAGCTCCTTAATACTAGTAGGGGTTAGCTATTTAGTAATAGCCTTAATCCGATTAGGATTAGCCTTAATACCGTTAGTTAATACGAGGAAGCTAAGGAAGGCTACCTCCTTAGTAGTAAAGGTATATTTAGAAGGCTCGCAATATAAGCTATAGGCTCGTAGGCGGTTAAGCACCTTACGGACTGTAGCCTAGTACTCCGTAATATTAGGTAAGTATATATAAACTAGGATGTTATCTAGGTAAACGATATAGAGATAGTCTAATAGGCCGGATAGGGCCCGATTAATATAGGACTAGAATGTTATAAAGGCATTAGCTAGCCTAAATAGTATAACTAAATACTCGAAATAGCTATAGCGGGTACGGAAGGCTATTTTCTATTTATCGCCCTTACGAATACATATACGATATTACGCATCCTTAATGTCTAATATAGTGTAAAAGCAGGCGCTAGATAGGCAATCGAGGGTCTTATTAATAAGTAGAAGTAGACCACGGTCCTTAATATTAATAGCGTTAAGTCTACGGTAATTAATATATAGCCGTAGGCTACTAACCTTCTTTAGAACAAATAGGATTAGTGCACTAGTAGGGCTATTGCTATACTGAATTCGACTATTAGCTAGGTTCTTATCTAGGTATTTACGCAATATAGTAAGCTTACGCTTACTAAGGTTATAGAGTAGCCTAAAAGGAACCTCCTTACCCTCTATAATATTAATCTTATAGTCCGTCTCTTTAAATATAGGCAATGTCGATGCTAGGTAGTATTTAAATACCTTAATATAGGTTTCTTAGATCGGTTGTAGTATACGAGCAAGCTAATTAGGGTCTATGCTATTACGGGGTATAGGCTTATCGTTATTACTACCGATAAGGTCGGTAGTCGGATTAGCTAAGGCGGAGGCTAGTATTAGGTTGCTAATAAATAGAACCTTAATATCGTTAGGACACTCGTTAACGTTAATGTATTTAATATCCTCTTTCCTAGCGATTCTAAATCGCTACTATTAGCTGGCTAAGTCTATAGTTATAGCGTATTACTTAAGAATAGGGTTGCTAAGGACAATATCGGCTAGAAGGTTGTCTATGTCTACTACGTAGGCAGTAAAGTCTAGCAAGCGCTTATTACCGAGGTCGTCTCTTAGAACTATATAAACATAGTCGGCCCTATAGATTAGGTATCGGGCGTTATTAAACTAAGCAAGGGTTAGTATATTAGTCCTATTTAATTATCGAAGGTCTAATTACTTAGCTATACGGTAGGCAATTAGAGCACTAACTAAATTGCCTAGATCTAGTATAACTTTGGCTTTATAGTTAGTATTATAAGTGTCCTATATAAGACAGGTGCGGGTAATAGCTAGTATAATGTCGATAGTCTTACGCCGTATAAGGCTAACAGTTAGTGCGGCGCTTATTCTTTTTTCGACTAATTGAAAGAGCCGATAGGGGTAGTATTAGCGGCTAAAAGGTACCTCCTATACTTAGCGGAAGTACGGTTAATTCGGGCCTAGTCCTTAGGTTTGTTATATTAGCCTAGTAGATAGCTAGTACTATTACAATTAAAGCACTTCAATCCGGTTAGGACATTGCTATAACCGTTGTTACTACTATTGTTAGCCGAGCGGTTAGCATTATAGGGATACGAGCCCCTTCTACGGCCCCTATTACGGCCTCCTCTATATAGCCGTCGGCTACGGCCTCTTCTACGGTTATTTTTACTGTTTCTACTATTAGTATTGTTGTTTTAGTAGAAACAATAGTTACCCCCGCGGCTACGATTACTATAGTTAGTACTAGCTAGTCGGATCCTCGATTCTAGTCGTTATTAAAGCTAGACAGCTCGTTTAGCTGTTTCTACTACGACTATAAATTAAATGCGTATTATATTAATCTGTTTAAATATACGGCGACGGTCTAACTTAAGAATAAGCTCCTATCTAAGCTTTAGGCGTATTTCCGAGATCTATATAGAATTAGTCTTAGCTAGAAGGTTATCTTCGAGGGTTTTTAGATAGGCCGCAAATAAGCTAGCCGATTAGTTAGTCTTTTGTTTAGCTCGAAGGTACTAGTCCTAAGCATATTATTACCTTAGTATAGGGTTTCTAAGGGTATCTAGTATAATAGTCTTATAGGGTTGCTACTAAATAGTAGTCTAATCGTTAAGGGAGTTAAAATAGTTATCTTAGGTGCGTTTTAGGTCGCTATTAATATACTATGTAGTATAGACGACTAATAAGTAGTCGTCTAGAAGATCCCTTAGTATATTTCGCTAGTTAAGCTTATAATTACGTATGTAATTATAAGCTTAACTAGCGACTAGAGCCGTTAAATACGGTGCAATCCTTAAGCTTAGTATCCTTCTTCTAGACGGATAGTAAGGAAGGCCCTACTATTAGTTTAGTAGCGGTTGTTAGAGATTCCTATAGGCGGCGAATCTCGGGGAGGTTATTCCTTAGCTGCTGTTCTTAACTTAGAGTAGCGAGCCTGTTCTAAATAGCTTCTTAAAGTCTCTCTGCTTGCTAGGGGCTAATAGGTAGTCGGCTATACCGACGATTAACAATATTGTTAAGAATATCGTTAACGGTTAACGATAGGCTATCGCCCTAAACTATAGGTTCTTTAATAGGCTCTATGCTACTAGTATTGTTATTGCTAGCGCTACTAGAAGCACCGCGGTTGTTGTTATTAGTACTTCGTAATAAGCCGGCTATTATAAGAGATAATACTAATAATATATTATAGGCTCCTATAGTACGGATATAGCGGTATTAGTAGGTATAGGTCTAGTACGATTAATCTAGTATAATAGGCCGTATAAAAGGCCTTGCTTAATAATTAGTACGGTTACTCTAATAGAATAGTATATATAGGTCCCGTTTACGGGCGTATATAGTTAGATTAGTAATTTTCGTAGCTATACCGCTAAAAGCTTGAAATAAGGACTATCTAGCTACTACCCTTAAAGGGTAGATCGAATACTATATAATACAGGTTATATTAGCAGGTAGATAGGGTAGTAGTAGGTACAAGTAGTATTCGATAAGGATCTAGGAGGAGAGGGAGGAGGGTAGGCAAGTTAGCCTAACGCTAAGCGCTAAGCCCTACCTAAGGCATCGAGACCCTAGCTTTACTCGGCCTAGTTACATACTAATTACATATAGCCTCTTTAGCCCTAATAGATATCGACCGATTCGTGAAAAGCTACGTAGTATACCGTAGAGTAAAAGCAGATACGCGTAAGCCGTAAGGGCTACTTAAACCTCTTAAAATCCCTCTACGACTATAGCAATACATTTTAATAGATTTTATTATAGGCCTACCGAAAGGATCCGATTTTAACGGCCTCTAGTTTTAAAATATACTAGTCGTAGTCTGCCGCCTTACTAAACGTAAGAAGGTATTAAATGCCCGTAGCCTAATAGCGAAGAATACGGCTTAGGTCTTCTACCGAGATATAGAGAAAGATATAGGCCTACCTAAATTAATTGTATCTAATCGCGGCCCGAATTTCGTTACCCGATTCTAGAAACGCCTCTACGAGCGACTAAAAATTTAAGTACGCCTTTTAACGGCTTACTACCCGTAGACCGACGGGTAAACCGAACGGGCTAACGCTTAGATCGAGCAAATTATTAGGTGCTTCTATAATTACTACTAAAATAACTAGCTAAGATTAACGCCTTCTATTAAATTTGCTATTAACAATTAGGAATTAGCTACGACTTAGACTACGCCCTTCTACGCTTCGACTAGCTTTTACTCCCGAACTAGTATAGAACGAGTAGAAATCGAACTAGAGCCCCCGGTAAACGATCTAGAAAGAGACGCCGATACCTTCGCTCTCTAGATAGCCTAGACCTACTAAGAGCTTTAGGACGAGATAAGATATACCTAGGAAGTATATAAGTACTACGCTAATTAGCGTAGACGCGCCGTACTAGATTACTAAGTCGGAGATTACGTTTACCTCGACTTACGGTATATTAGAACTAACCGACCTTTAAAAAAGCTCGACTAGAAAAATCTAGGACCCTTCTAAATTATAAGGAAAATCGGTACGTACGTATATAAACTAGATCTCCCCGAGAATCTTAATATTTACCCGGTTAAACACGTTATTAATCTAAGAACCGCCGGAGAAATCGCGGATCCCGAAGATATTCCGCCGATTCTAGAAGCTACCGAAGCTACCGATTAGACCGAAGACGAACCGGAATCTACCTTAGGTATAGTACGGGCAATTATCGGATACAGCTTTAGTAATATAAACTTTAGCAATCTTAACCCTCCCGGACTATAGGGAGAGGTATAGTAGGAGAGGTACTTAGACGAAGATACGACCTAGGAACCTCTACGCTATATTATCTTCGCCCGTAAAGTAATCGAAGAATTCCTATAAGATTATACCGACTACGTTACGAAAACTTTTTTTCCAATCGCGAGGATCCTATCGATAGGATCGCTTAGGATCGCTTAGGATCCTTAGGATCCTTAGGATCCTCGGGATCGTACGTTAAAGATCTTGTTAGACAGGATCGCTCGGGATCGCGGGGCCTCGATCCTATCGATAGGCTTAATTACTTCCCCGAGCCCTAGTACGCTACCCGAGCCCTAGCAATATAGTAGATTATATAATCCGCTATTCCTAACAAAATCGCGTATAGAAGCGGATAATCGCGTCGCTATAGGCCCCGCTAGCCGGGCAACTACTACAATACTACTACTAGTAGCTATAAAGCTATAAAGCTAAAGTTTATTAGTAAATTAGTAGTATAGCAAAATTGAAGGTATTGTTAGTTATTAGCTATCTACTTAGGTCTAAGCGGATTGCGGCCTACCGCCTTATAACTACGCGAGGCTATATATACTAGCTTATACTAGTCTCTTAGTTACTAACTAGTATACTAGTCTCTTAGTTACTAACTCGTATACTGCTATTACTAAGTAAACTAATAGTGCTATTACTATAGTACCTAGTAATAAAGCGGCCTTCCTACTAGCTATATAAGCGACTACTAGTACTATTACTAAGTAGCCTATCGTTATTACTTATATAGTGTCGCCTACTAACGGCTATATTTAGCTTATTATCTCGCTCGTTATTCTTCTACCTATAGTCGTTATTGCTTACGTCTATATAGGTTCTTAAGCTCTCGGCGGAGCTAATCTAGTTTAGAATAAGGCTCCGGCGCTACTAGAAGTAAAGACTCGGCTCGTAGATTATAGTACTCGAAGCCTTAAGGGTAGCAAGTAGGTCTATATAGCCGGTTAGCTTTCTAGTAAGGGCACTAATAGTTACGGCACTAGCTCTTAACGCATTTGTAGTAGTTAATCGTTATTCTTAGCTAAGTAAGTAATATACCTAGCTTAAGAGTAAAGTTAGTAATAGTAGCTAAATTTAGCTTCCGCTTCTTACTAGCAATAGTGTTTAGATCGTCTAGTTCTCGAGCCGTTAGTATACGCTTTATTAAGTATAGTATCGCTCCGCTAGTAAGAGGTTTACAGTTACTAAATACAACCTTCGGCTCTCGTAGACGAGGCTCTTACTTTATAAAGTTAATAAGCTAATAGTCGTAGAAGTGCTATAGTAATAGCACTATACGAGAGCTACCTATCTCGATAAGCTTTATAATCTCGTACTTATACGGATAGCCGTAGGTCTTTATTAGGTAATCGTTATAGCGGTAATACGGATAGCTATATAAGAAGGCCGAGTACTTAATCTTATTACTATTATCGTCGGTTATAGTCCTTAGAAGCGTAAGGGCCCTCTTATATAGAACGTCTACTTCGAGAAGATAGTAGTTACTAATTACTCGAGAGACACTAGTATAGAAGGCTCTAGTTAGTAGCTTGCTATACCGCTTTAGGTTATCCGCTATAGCGGTACGACGTCGATCGTAACCCTCTTACTACTAATTAAGAAGCGACTCGAAGAGGGTAAAGATATCGTATCTACTACTATTTACTACTAATTAAGAAGCGACTCGAAGAGGGTAAAGATATCGTATCTACTACTATAGTTAAGCTAGAGTTTAATACGGCTATAGCAGGACTTAACTCGAGAGGTTGTCTTATAGCTAAAGTGTAGTACTTAGTTAGTCTAATAGTCGACAATACGTGTCTTATAATACTACTAATTCCTATAGAGATAGGTCTTAAATATAGGATAGACGTTATCTAGCTTAGCAACGTTACTATTAAACTCTTCCTTACTCTTACTATAGATAGTATAAGTAAATAGCTTTATAAACTTAGTAGTTAACGGACTATCTATCTAGTAGCCGTTAGCCTTAATCTATATAAAGTTACCCCTTTCCTTCCGTACTCGAGTAAGTATATCTTAGTTTAGGTACTACTCGTAGATAACGTTCTTAGCTTCCGGAAACACCTTGTTAATCGCTAGCATTAATGCCTCTTTACGATTAGTCGCTATAACGAGAGGTATAGTATAGCCGGCTCGTTCGAGACCCTTCCGTAGAGATAGTAATAACTGCTTAAAGTTAGGCTAACTAGGCTTCGATTTAATAAGACTAACGCCGAGCTTAATAGTTTCGTTTATAGGTCTAGTAGCGACTATATCTAGTAGCTCGAGGTTATATAGATTAGTCGAATACGTAGTATCGAGAATTAGCTAATAAGGCGTCTCTTTAAACGAGGTTAGATAAAGAGCTACTATTGCCTTAACCGAGCCCTCTTTATTCGTATAGATATCGTAGAAGATACTATACTTATCTAGTAAGTTAACTATACGCTAAGCCTAGCTATAAGCTCGGCGCTTATTAAGAGTCCTATTCTAAGAGATATTGTATATATTATAAGGCTTAAGGATTACTCTACGGCCTCGAAAGTAGGCTATTATCTTCGACGTTAGTATATAAGCCTACTATAAGCGCTCTAGTTACTCGAGGAATTTAGCCGTTCTTAAGCGCTTCTAGACCGTAGTAAGAGCTATAATATAGTCCTTCTTATAGTTATACTAATAGTGTTCTTCCTTACTCGAATAACGGATTTACTACTCGCCGCCTAGCTTAAGAGGGCTTATAGTAATAGCGTAGAAGTAGAACTTATAGTCTATCTTCTTCGTCTTCTTCCGCGCTATAAAGGGCTACGCCCTAGGTAGAAAGCGCTAGCCTTAGGCATTCGGCCTACGCGACTCTAACCTACTACTTAGCGCTTAGCGTACCGTATAAAACTATTCGGATTCACGTAGATAGACTTAGCTCTTTATCGAACCTATTAAGTCTTATATCTAGTATCTACGTACGCGTTGCTTACCTATAATATTAGGTTCGATCTTTAATATAGGAAACGCTAAGGTTTATTAGGAACCCGAGTAAGATAGCTAGGGGAACGCTACCCCTACTATACTAGAGATAACTAGGGACGAGATTTATCGTACCTTCGAGAGTCTCTATACTAGATAGTAGACGATAGAAGCCTAGCTATAAGCTACTCGCTCCGCGCTCTAATACGCGGAAGCGTCTCGCTAGCCCGGGCCTCCCGAAGCTAGTTTAGTACTAGACTAGTCTACGAACGAGATCCTAAAGGGACTCCTAGAAACTCTCTCGGCTACCGGCTAAAATATAACGGCGTCCCGCGAGTAGAAGCTACTATCGTAGGATAGGAAAGCCGAGTCGTTCTAGGACTACCTACTACGACTAAGAAGTTCGTACTAAGTTCGTTCTAGGCTAAAACCGAAGCTCTCCGAAGATTACTACTAGGATACCGTATACGATACCCTACCGGCAAAGGAACGCGCTAGGATACGCTACTTCTAGGAAAGAGGAAGCCTTACGAAAGAGAAGGACCCCGAAGCCTTCTTCTAGCAACTCGAGGACGTCTTCGCGGATAGTAACGAAGCTATAAAGGCGCTAAAGCAACTCTAAGCCCTAAGGCACTCCTAGGGACAACCTTAGTACGACTACTAGCTAGAATTCGACGGCCTCCTACTAAGCGTAGGCGGAGACCGTTAGACCGACGATACGAAAATCGGGTATTTAAAGAATACCTTCTCGAACGCGGCTAAGACCTATACTACCGCTATACTAAAGATTAAGGATTACTACCTCTATATAGAGGAGGTCGAGCGGATTATAACGAACCTCGAATCGATAGATTAGTTTAAATAGGCTACGAAACGCTAGTAAGAAAGGAAGAAAGAAGCTACGAGTCCTACGGTCGTTATCCCCCTCTATACGGCTCCCGCGGCGAACCCGAAGGTCGACTCTAATAGAGACGTAGTTATAAACCCCGCTTAAACTAACGCTTCCCGTAGAAAGAACTGCGGAGGCTAATAATCGACGGCGGGAAAACCTAGGGCTAAATAGGTCGACTCTATAGAAAGAGAGAAGCGTAAGGAGAAAAGACTCTACTTCCGCTATAGAGCGAGCGGATACCGTATTCGAGATTGCCCGTACGCCCCGCCGGCTTAGCCTACTAAGATTAGTATTACCTCTATATAACCTATTCTAGAGGATATAGAAGAATAGTCGGACTTAAGTAGTTCTAACTCGGGAAAAGAGTAACTCTCGCTTATAGTTAGGAGTCGGGAGTAGATAGAGTACGGGCAAAGAAATAGAAAGAAGTTAAAAAGGATATAAACGGGAATCTTATATATACCGATATAGTCCTCGAAAATAACGTCGGAACTTCTACTCTTATCGACGAAGGATGCTAGTATTACGCTACAATTAATACGGGCCTAGCTAAAGGCCTCGGACTTAGCTATATTAGCCGTAAGTCCCGAAAAGTAAAAGGAGCGTCGTCTACGATATAAGACGCGAAAATTATAGGAGTCGTCGCCTTCCGGATAGAAATTAACAGATTCTAATAAACGGTATACGCTTACGTCGTACTAGGATTAGCTTTCCCTCTTATCCTAAGGAACCTATAGAAGGTATATAATAAGGTTAGGACCGCGCCCGAGAAACGACGGTACTACTACGAGAGGGCTCGGTATTAGATTAAAGAAGGGCGCTATTACCGCAAGGTCGATATAAACGGGAATATCGCTACGATTAACGCCGTAAGAAGCCTACTTACCGCGACAATTACCGAGGATATTAAAAAGGCCCTAAAGACGAAGAAATACCCGACGATCGAGGAGCTAAAAAAGAAATTGCCCCCGGAGGTTCGCGATATAGCCGCGCTATTTTATTAAAGAGAAGCCGATAAGTTAGCGCCCTATCGTCCTAGTATCGACTATACGATAGAACTCTAGGAGAAACTAGACGGATCCTAGCCTTAACTCCCTTAGGGCCTGCTCTATAGTATATTAAAATAAGAACTCTTAGTCTTACGGAAGTCGCTAGACGAGCTCTTAAAGAAGGGGTTTATAAGACCTACGAACTCCGAAGCGGCGGCGCCTATACTATTCGTTAAGAAACCTAGAGAAGGACTACGGTTCTACTACGACTATAGGGCGCTTAACGCCCTTACAAAGTAAGACCGATACCCCCTCCTACTAATCCCGAATACTATAAGGAACCTAACGGAGGCCCGATAGTTAACTAAGGTTAACGTAGTCTTAGCCTTTTATAAGATAAGAATAGCAAAAGGATACGAGTATAAAACGGCCTTCCGTACTAGGCTAGGCTCGTTCGAGTAGCTAGTATACCCGTTCGGTTTGTCCGGAGCCCCGGCTACGTTTTAACGGTATATTAACACTCTCCTATAAAAGTATCTAGACGATTTCGCGTTAGTATATATAGACGACGTAGTTATCTACTTAAGTAGGACGAAGGAAGACTATTTCTATAAGGTAAGGGCCGTTCTTAAGAAGCTTTAGGATAGAGGCCTTTACCTTAATATTAAAAAGAGCGAATTCGCCTAGAAAAAGATTAAGTACCTAGGATTTATCGTCTACGCCGACGTAGGGGGAGTGTTAGTAGATCCCGAAAAGATAGAAGCCGTATAGAAATAGATAGTACCTAAGACCTAGAAGGAAGTTCGTTATTTCTTAGGATTTACGAACTATTACTATATATTCGTACCGAACTATTCTAAGATTTCCGTACTATTAACCGCACTAACCGGTAAGGGAACTCTATTCTCCTAGGGGGAAGAGTAGGATAAAGCGTTCGAGACGTTAAAAAACAAATTCTACCGCGCCCCGGTACTTACCTAATAGGACCTGTCCCTTCCTACCTTCCTTAAAACAGATTATAGTAGGTTCGCGATTAGAGGCGCCCTTATCTAAGAAAAGGAGGGGATCCGTCGACCGGTAGGCTTCTTTTTAAAGAAACTAAATAAGGCGGAGATTAACTACGATATCTACGACAAAGAAATACTCGCGGTCGTATCTAGTATTAAGTTTTAGAACTCCGAGCTAAGATTATATAGCCTCTTTACGATTTAGACGGACTATAAGAACCTAGAATACTTCTAGTTAAGCGCTAGCTATCCGAGAGACAGATCCGATAGTAGGAAGAACTAGTAAAGTACTAGTTTACCCTAGTCTACCGGCCGGGAATCGAGGCTATCCTACCGGATACCTTATCGAGGAGAGAATAAGATACGTTAGGCTAAGACGACAAGCTTTCGAGATTCCGGAGATTTCTAGATCTAGACCTCTCTCTAAACTAGCCGGAAAACGTCTAAATCTCTAGTGCTACGATCCGTAGCTTCCTATATACTACTAAGGCGGGCCTATTATCCTTACTCGCGAACGAGACGGAACCCGCGTAAGCCCCGCCGGAAAGCGCTAAACTATTCTAGGACCTAGAGATAAACGAAATATAGAAAGGCATTATCGAGAAGGATACGGTATACTAGACGGTATTACGGAAAGTCCGTAAGGGATATAGGATATTATAACCGGAAATTAAAGCGAAAATATAGATCGGGGATTATACGATAGACCCTAAGGGGTTCCTACGCTATCGCGGCAAACTCTAGGTACTAGGAGCCCTAGCTACGACGGAGGCCGAATATAAAGACATAGGAGCCGAAGAACTATAATAGGATATACTACGTACGAAGATTATCTAATCGATCTACGACTTACCGCTCTACGGTTACCCTAGCTAGGATTCTACCGCTTCTATACTAGGTCGCGAATTCTACTAGCTACTATAGTCGAAGCAGGTGCGACAATTCCTACGGAATTGTAACTATTATAGACGTAATAAAGTATAGAGGGAGCATAAATATAGCCTCCTAAAGCTACTACCGGTACCTAACCGTTTCTTCTAGGAAATCTCGATAGACTTTATAACTAACCTACCGGAGTTAGACGGGAATCGATATCTTTAGGTAATTAAAGACCGCCTTAGTAAGTAGATTGCCCTTATTAGTACTCCCTCTATAAAAGTGGAGGAATGCGTAGTTTTGTTTCTAAAATACTAGGTTAGGTATTACGGACTACCTCGTACTATTACTAGCGATAGAGGTACAAATTAGATAAGCACCTTCTAGAGGGAAATATATCGACTACTTAGCGTAAAACAGAGGTTAAGCTCCGCTTACTACCTATAAACCGATAGAGGCCCGGAGCGCGTAAACTAAGATATTTAAGCGTACCTACGGAACTATATTAACTAAATATAGTCCGACTAGAACTAATAGCTTCCTACGGCGGAACTCGCGTTTAACGGGAGACACTAAGCGGGATTAGGAATAAGCTCTTTCTTCGCGACCTACGGCTACGAATCTACCTCCCCTATTCCGCTAGAAGAGGACCTAGCTATCGATAGGCAGCTAACCGCGGCGAAACGAGCGGAGGAATTCGTAGATAAGATTAAGAAGATCTTAGACCTATACTAAGTATAAATAGCGGAGGTAGTATAGAAATAAGAGGAAAGCGCGAATAAGACTAGGACGCCGGCGCCGGTATACTATATCGGAGACAAGGTCTAGCTCGATCTAAGGAATTACTAGACGGATAGACTAAAGAAGAGCCTCGACTCGAGATACGCTAAGTATATAGTGTTAGGACTAAAGAGGTTATATGTAATTAGTATATAACCGGGCTCGAGTAAAGCTAGGGTCTTAATGCCTTAGGTAGGGCTTAGCGCTTAGTAGTAGGCTAACTTGCCTACCTTCCTCCCTCTCCTTCTAGCTTCTTATCGAATACTACCTATACCTACTACTACCCTATCTACCTACTAACATAACCCTTCTTATATAGTATTCGATCTACCCTTTAAGGGTAGTAGCTAGATAGTCCTTATTTCAAGCTTTTAGCGGTATAGCTACGAAAACTATCGATTTAACTATATTACGCCCGAAGAATAGGACCTATACGTACTATTCTACTAAATAACCGTACCAATTATTAAGCAAGGCCTTCTATACGGCCTATTATACTAAATTAATCGTACTAAGTTAATACCTACTAATTCCGCTATATCCGTACTATAGGGGCCTATAATATATTATTAGTGTTACCCCTTATTATAATAGCCGGCTTATTACAAAGCAATAACAATCGCGGCGCCGCTAGTAGCGCTAGTAACGACAACGCTAGTAGCACAGTGCCTACTAAAGTGCCTACTAAAGTACCTACTAAAGTGCCTCCTACTAAAGAGCCTACTAGAGGGCCTACTAAAGAACCTATAGTCGAAGGGGATAACCCCTCGTTGCCTATTAACGACATTCTTAGCAATATTATTAACCGTCGATATAGCTAACCCGCCTTTAGCCCCTAGCTAGTAGCGAGACTTTAGGAAGCTACCTAAAACAGGCTCGCTACTCTATGCTAAGAATAATAGCTAAAGGACGACCTCCTCGAGCTCCGTCGCCTTTAGGAAGCCCCGATAACTACTACTAAACTAATAGTAGGACCTTCCTTACTATTAGCCTAAAAGAAGGATACTAAACTTAAGGATTGTACCGTATTCGACGGCTCTAGTCGCAAGTAGTATAATAATTATATACGCGATTGTAAGCTTAACTAACGAAATGTACCGAGGGCTCTTCTAGACGACTATTTATTAGTTGTCTACGCTATATAGTATATTAATAGCGACCTAAAACGTACCTAGGATAACTATTTTAACTCCCTCGATAACTAGACCGCTATTTAGTAGCAAACCTATAAAACTATTATACTAGACACCCTAGGAAACCCTATACTAAGGCAATAATACGCTTAGGACTAGTACCTTCGAGCTAAATAAAAGACTGATTAATCGGCTCGCTTATTCGAGGCCTATTTAAAGACCCTAGAAGACGACCTTCCGGCTAAGACTAATTCTATATAGATCTCGGAAATACGCCTAAAGCTTAGATAGGAACTAATCCTCGAATTAGACCGTCGCCGTATATTCGAACAAGCTAATCTAATACGCATTTAATTTATAGTCGAGGTAGAAACGGCTAAACGAGCTGTCTAGCTCTAGTAACGACTAGAATTAAGGATCCGACTAGCTAGTACTAACCGTAGCAACCGTAGTGCCCGCGGAGGAAACTAAGGTTCCTACTAGAATAATAGTACTAATAATAGGAATAGTAACAATAACCGTAGAAGAGGCCGTAGCCGGCGGCTATATAGAGGAGGCCGTAATAGGGGCCGTAGAAGGGGCTCGTATCCCTATAATACTAACCGCTCGACTAATAACAATAGTAGTAATAACAGTTATAGCAACCCCCTAACCGGATTGAAGTACTTTAACTATAATAGTACTAGCTATCTACTAGGCTAATGTAATAAACCTAAGGACTAGGCCCGAATTGACCGTGCTTCCGCTAAGTATAGGAAACACCTTTTAGCCGCTAATGCTACCCCTATCGGCTCTTTTAATTAGTCGAAAAAAGAATAAGCGCTATACTAACTGTTAGCCTTGTACGGCGTAAAACTATCGATATTATACTAGCTATTATACGTACTTGTCTTATATAGGATACGTATAGAACTAACTATTAAACTAAGGTTATACTAGATCTAGGAAATTCGGTTAGCGCCCTTATTAACTACCGCCTAGCTAAGCAATTAGACCTCCGACAATTGCCTAGAACTAATATACTAACCCTTGCTTAGTTTAATAACGCTCGGCACTTAACCTATAGGGCTTACTATATTCCTATAGTCCTAAAAGACGACCTCGGCAATAAGCGCTGATTAGACTTTACTACCTACGCGATAGATATAGACAACCTTCTATCCGATATTATTATCGGCAACCCTATTCTTAAGCACTATACTATAGTTATAGACTTAGGCAATTAATAGTAGCGATTTAGAATCGCTAGGAGAGAGGATATTAAATACATTAATATTAGCGAGTGTCCTAACAATATTAAGGTTCTGTTTATTAGCACCCTAATACTAGCCTCCGCCTTAGCTAACCCGACTACTAACTAACTCGGTAGAGATAACGATAAACCTATACCCCCTAATAGCATAGACTCTAAATAGCTTGCTCGTATACCTTAGCCTATTCGAGAAACCTATATTAATATATTCAAACACTACCTAGCATTAACGTTGCCTATATTTAAAGAAACAGATTATAAGATTGATATTATAGAGGGTAAAGAGGTCCCCTTTAGGCCCCTCTACAACCTTAGCGAACGCGAGCTTGCTATACTACGTAAGTACCTAGATAAGAACCTAGCTAATAGTCGAATTTAGTATAGCAACAGCCCTACTAGTACACTAATCCTGTTTATTCTAAAGAAGGATAGTAACCTGCGTTTATATATTAATTATAGAGGGCTTAATGCTATTACTATTAAGGACCGCTATCTACTTCTGCTTATTAATAAGACCCTCGATCGCCTTTCTAGCGCCTACTTCTATACTATATTAGACATTAAGGACGCCTATTACCGCATTCGCATTCGTAAGGGTAATAAGTAGAAGACGGCGTTCCGTACTCGCTATAGCTATTTTAAGTACTTAGTTATACTATTCGGCCTAGCTAATGCCCATGCTATATTCTAGTCCTATATTAATCGGGCCCTATTAGGCCTATTAGACTACCTCTATATAGTTTACCTAGACGATATCCTAGTCTATATATACTTACCTAACATTACGGAACATTAGGCCGCCGTACGTAAGGTGCTCGACCGCCTATAGGCCTATAGCTTATACTACAAATCCTCTAAATATACCTTCGCTGCTAAAGAGGTGCCCTTCCTTAGCTTCCTCGTATTAACTAATAGTATAAAGGCTAATCCTAACCGGATTAAAACAATTACCGAATAGCTAACCCCTACTAGTATTAAGGAGCTTTAATTATTCCTAGGTTTTACTAACTTCTACCGCCGCTTTATTAAGGGCTATTCGAGGCATATAATGCTATTAACTAAGCTTAGTAAAACTAAGACTAACCTAACTAGAGAGTTTAAATAGGCTAATAGAGTATAAGCCGCTTTTAATAGTTTAAAGAAGCTCTTTACTAAAGTCCCCCTATTATACTATTTCGTACTAAGTAGGCAGATCCGTATTAAAACTAACGCTTCCTAGTTCGCTATATTAGCCATTATGTTATAATAGGCTAATAACACCTACTAGCACCTAATTGCCTTCTTCTTACGGAAGATAATCGATATAGAGCGCCGTTACGAGACCTACGAGTAAGAGCTCTTAGTAATCGTAGAAGCCTTTAAGTACTAGCGCTACTATCTCGATAGTATATAGCATACTATTTAGGTCTATACGGACTATAACAACCTCTATAGAATTACGAAGGTTATAAGGGTTATAGGTCGATAGGCTAGATAGGCCGTCTACCTCGCTAGGTTTAATTTTAATATATTATATCGGCTAGGCGTAAGTAACCCTACCGATAGCCTATCGAGGCGACCTAGTTACGATAGCGAGACTTAGTATATCAATTTATTGTTTCTAACCCTATAGTATAAGATTGCTATAGCCCGTATTGTTAATAAGTAAGCGTAGGATAAGCGGACTTCCGGACCCCGCGGCGGTAACAAATACTATAGCGGAGTTGTCGTTCTTCTAGTACGCGTTAGAAAGGACGTAGATCGCTCGAGCTATAATAACTCGATTAAAGATATTTCTATCTATAGCGATAGCACTATAGAAGAGGTTGTAGTAGTTCTAGCTACTAGTGCTATTAGATATATATAATACGTACCTCGTTCGATAGCAAGGGTGCTATTAAATAATCTTACGAATAGGGATAGTTAATCGTTTATAAATAAGCTATTACGTACTTAGTAGAGGGACGCCTTTACTATCGAGCGTATTAATAGGCTTATAAGTAGACGAGCGACTCGATCTAGTAAGAGTAATAGTTAGTCGATCGACGACAAGGGTTACTTAAAGTTTAAGGGCAGATACTATGTCCCCGCTAAATAATCGATTAGATAAGAGCTTTTAAAGAGGCACTATAATAGTAAGCTCGCTAGTTACTATAGCATAGAGAGGTCGTACGAGCTACTATTACGTATATACTACTAGCTAAATAGTAAGCGGTATATAAAAGAATATATATAGACCTATATAGTATACTAGCGTATTAAAGCACTAAAGTACCTACTATTTAGCGAGTTGTCTTTACTTCCTGTTCCTAGGAAGCTATTCGCAGAGCTTATAATAGACTTTATTATAAGCCTTCCTCCTACTAAGCGTAGGGGCAGTAAGGATGTATATAATACTATCCTTGTTATAGTAGATCGATTTACTAAGGGCGCTCGATATATCCCGGTATAGAAGGATTAGACTACTATTAATATAGTAGAGGCGCTATAGAACAATATCTTCTATACCTATTAGGGAACCCCTAAGGGGATAGTGTCTAATCGTAGATCGATACTAATATCGTATTATTAGAGCGAGATATGCCTATAGCTAAGACTAAAGCATCGGCTATTAATAGCCTTCTATCTATAGACTAACGGTTAAATAGAGAGGTAGAATACTACCCTATAGTAGTACCTACGCAGCTATATTAATAAGAACCCCGAGGATTAGGTCAACCTCCTATAGTCTGCAGAATTTGTATATAATAATAGTATATATTTATTAACTAAGGTTTCGCTATATATAGCTATAATAGGCTAAAACGCTGCCTTACCGGAGGACCTATTAACCTCGCTCGAGGCCGAGCGTAAGGAAAGGGAAGCGCGTTAAGTACTAGAGACACTAGCGGCAATAGAACGTGTCTAGAAGATACGGGAGATCTATACTAAGATAGTTAAGAAGCTAATAAAGGCTTAAGAGTACTAAAAGACCTACTACGATAAGCGCTATATACTAATAACCTTTAAACAAGGCGATATAGTTATACTTAGTACGAAGAACCTCCGTATCCGCAAACACCTATTACCTAATAGCAAAACAAGGCCTAAGCTCGTACTAAGATATATTAGCCTATTCCGCATTCGAGAAGTTAAGGGCTCCTCCGTATAGGCCTACTAGTTATAGCTTCCTCCTTATTATACTATCTATAACACCTTCTACGTATCCCTCCTTAAACTATACTACTAGCGCGAAGGCGATAAAGTGCCTGCTAAATTAGAAGAAGTCTTAGCCAATAGTAAAGAGCTATAGTCTATAGAACGCATCCTAAAGCACCGAACTAGGCGAGGCAAGAAGGAATACCTATTAAGGTAGCAAGGCTATTTACCTAAATAGGACTTATAGGAAGCTAAAGCCGCTTTCGAGGATATAGCCGAGTTATTAGATAAGTATTAGACTAGCGTAAAGAACAAGAAGAAGGCTAAAAGCTCGTAATGTTACTAAGGCCTAGGAATAATGCTACCCCCGGGGTACTATTAAGCTAACTAATTAGAGGCCGGCAAACTAGGACAATAAGACTATATTACTATCGTAAACGCGTACCGAGTGTTAATAAGCGCGCTATAACGCGTCGACTAATTATATACTCTTTTAAGGGTTCTACCCCTTTACTAACGTAATAAGGCCCTTCTCTTAGTATTTAGGTCCCCCTTTTAATCCTTTATTCTATTAAGGCCTCGAGGCCTAGGCGATCGGCGAGGACGGCGCGCGCGCGTAGATAATAATAACAATAACGACGGCGTTACGCTTATACTAAAGGGCGACATAGCCGGCGCGGCTATATTAGTAATAGTATTAGGGAGTATATTATTAGTCGAAGAAGGAAATCGGAAGCAAGGTAAAGTTAGCGCTAAGACGACTAGCGCCGCTATTATTAACATTACCTACTCGCTACTATTACTAACCTTACCTATACTACGAGCCTAAAGTACTATACTAACTAAGTTAAAAGATTAGACCTGTTAAGGGTTTAATTAAAACTTTAACTAAGTTAAAAGATTAAGCGACTAATAGACTAACTAAGGGCAAAAACTATAGAGCTAAGCTAGCCGGGGTCGATCTTGCGGATAATAGGTTACTCCTCGATCTTTCCGACCCTTTAAGTAAAGCGAACCTTAACTATTACACTTATAATAGCCTTTACCTATAGAAACTAGACGAACTGTGTTTTTGAAAAGATAAGATAAGATTAACAATTAAAGGCTGCTAAACCTAACTAATTAGAGTTAGTAAAACTACGATAGTAAATAATAGTCCTTGTAATAATAAGAATAATCCCTTAGAACGGACAACCCTCGGAAGCGGATATTTCTAGGTCTTTTAAGTATAGACGTAAAGAACTCGGCACGACATTACTTAGAACGGAGGCAGTGCTGCAATACCTCGTTTGTCTACCTATTATAGTAGGGAAGACGCGCTCGTATTATAATTAGTCGAAGGCCCTTAATTCTTATAGATATATATTACTTTATAGTTTATTATATATAGGGATAGCGTAGTTAGAGTTGTATATTGTATTGTATTAGAGGTAAGGTTTAATATAGTTACATAATCGGTAGTTGCGCGTTTAATTTAGCGCGGACTAAGCGGCTTATTAGACCTGCTGAGTTAGTAGTAATAGAGGTTAAGACTAGAACAAAGACCGGCTACGAGGGCGCGGCCTTTAGAAGGGAAGCGTATATTAGGACTAAAGAGGTTATACGTAATTAGTATATAACCGGGCTCGAGTTAAGCTAGGGTCTTAATGCCTTAGGTAGGGCTTAGCGCTTAGTAGTAGGCTAACTTGCCTACCTTCCTCCCTCTCCTTCTAGCTCCTTATCGAATACTACCTATACCTACTACTACCCTATCTACCTACTAATATAACCCTTCTTATATATAGTCGAAGAGGTATTATCGCCTATCTTAGTATAACTCTCGAGGATACCTAGTAACATTTACCTAGTATTCTATACCGACCTTCTAAGACTTACGAGTAGAGACCCCCTACTAGGACAGGTAATCGACGACGAATAGCCGGACCCTATTTTATTCGAGACGTATAAAGAATAGTAGGTCGAAGAAATCTTATATACTCGGAAAAGGAAGCGGAGCTAGGGACGAGAAGTGCTCGTAAAATAGAGCAGATACTATAAACCTACGTAGGAACCCCTAGACTATATCGCGGATACCTTAGCACTTAACGACTTCGAAGCGAGATACGGATAAATCGAGGAGAACGACGGACCTTTAGGAGACTAGGAGAAGAAAGGGAAACGGAGGAAATAACGCGGTAGCCTAGAGTTTTTCCGCGGAGTAATAGTAGTTAATCTATAGACTTTAGGGATTTTTACTAACTTTAGGAGTTTCTTTACTAACTTAGGGGCTTTTGTTTACAATATATTTAGGGTTTACTAGAAACACTAGAGAATATAATTTAAGATAGAAAAAATTTTATTTAGGTATTTATAAGTAAGTATCGGGTCTCCGCCCGAAATTATAAGGTCCTCTTAGGACTAGAAAGAAAAGGATATAATATTACCTCCGAAACTACCTAGAGCCTACTAGAAAACCTATAGAAACCCTTATTAACCTAGCTAATCCGGCGGACCGATACGATTAGTACCGAGATAGAGAGTAGTAGGAACACCCCTAAGAAAAAGAAGATTAGCGAGAGAAAATCTAAGGATAGAGGTAAACTTACGTCTAAGTTTGTTATACTACGATATTAGTAACGGTGTTCGTTACCTCCGAGGCGATAGCGCTAAAGGAAATAGTTAGCGGGGGTTTTATCGCGGGAAACGGGAAATCCTACCTAGATAGTAATCCCTACGGCTAGAGGGACTTAAGAGCTTTCTACACCTTAAGAACCTTAAGAAGCTCGGAGTGCTTCTCGGCGACGTTGCTATAGGTCGCGCGGGTATAGCTAGCGTAGGCTACGTAGGCTATTTAAGGACTAAATAGTTAGCGAGGGTTTTAGTACGAGAATCGCGAAAACTTATAGTAGAGCGTAAGCGATTCTCTTACAAGCGCAATTAGCGTAGGCCTTCGAGCTAGCGGGCTAAAAAGAAGTTAGCGGACTCTACGATAAATAGGGCGGGAACCTTATAGATTAATCGACGTAGTCCTCGCCGGAGTTATAGTAACTAATATAGTAGATTCGATAGGCTATCTAGAACAAGTTAATTTTACGAAGGAAATCGCAGGGTATAGAGAGGGACTTGCTATAGTAGTAGTAGTAGTAGTAGTAGTAGTAGGAGGTATATATAAAGAAAAGAAGAAGAAGAAGAAGAAGAGGGAAATATTAATACTCCTAGAAGGCGACGCCGAAGTAAAGGTCGCGAAAGTAAGGGAAAGCGCGATTATAAGTAAAGCGTTTAAAAGCGTAGTTACGACGCGTTCTAGAAGGCGGTAAGTAGATAAAAGAGCGCGGTTTAGTAGTCGCGAAGAAAGTTATAGTCGTTAAAGCCCTAGGTACGGCAATCCCGACTAGAAAGTAGCGGAAACCCTAATCGTAAAGGAGGAAACTACGAGCGCGTTACTCTAAAGAAGCTTAGATAGGTATAGATCTAACGGATAAAGTAACAGCGATAGAAACTACGGAGGGCTTTCTATTCCCGCTAAGGAAGGGAAGGAGGACGGGAGTAATATAAAGGGCTACGCCCTAGGTAGAAAGCGCTAGCCTTAGGTATTCGGCCTACGCGACTCTAACCTACTACTTAGCGCTTAGCGTACCGTATAAAACTATTCGGATTTACGTAAATAGACTTAGCTCTTTATCGAACCTATTAAGTCTTATATCTAGTATCTACGTACGCGTTACTTACCTATAATACGCCCTTTATTTATCGTACTCTAAGTACGCTTATCCGGCAATCCGTAATACCTATAGATATATAAATAGTGATATTTAACGCCGTTCTTATTCTTTTTTAGCTTCTACTCCTTAAGCTCGTACCCCTCCGATATACTAAATTACTAGATATAGCGCTCGAAAGCGCTCTTCGAAGGAAACGTCGACTCGCGCGGTATTAGACCTCGCGGTAGTAAGGGCGGCGGTTTAATAATAAACTCGTACTTCTAAGGCCGCGGCGATACTAACCTATACTTAGGTAACGATATACGCTCTCGTAGTAGCGATAGTAAACGCGAGCGACCTCGAATACGCGTCTTCGAGACTAATTAAACCTCCTCCTACGACGCGATATCTACTACCGCGTCTTCTACTATCCTCTTTATCGATTGCGTATCTTCTACTATCGCGTCTTCTACTATCTCCGCGTTACTACCGCCGGCGATAAGATTATCGAGAAACTCGTCGTATAATAGAGATTTAGCTATTTTCGATAGTTACTAGGCAATCTACTATAAAAGGGGGAAGAAATACGAATTTTAGGTCTACGGTAGATTCGGATAGAATTCCTTCCTAGGTAACGCGCTACGCGCCCGTTAACAATACTAACTAAGAACAGAAACGTCGTATATTAGGTAGAAATAGTACGTATTTAACGATATATTAATATAGGCGCGATTCTATATTAGTGCTAGGTCTAGGGCTCGGGTAGCGTGCTAGGGCTCGGGGAAGTAATTAAGATCGATAGGATCCTCGCAATCGCGAATTTCGGGACGGCCTATCCCGAAATTCGAGGGCAAGGAACGCAAAGGACGCGGGATAAGTTAGCCCGCCGCGCAGTTAAAGCCCGCCGCGTAGTTAAAGCCCGCTACGCAGTTAAAGCCCGACTGCTACTACTCCGTATATTTCTACTACTACGAGGTATTTCGGGGTATTACGCGCTTGTATAGGTCAAATTTAGCGGTTTCGTAGGTTTTTTTTATAAATAAATTTTTTTCGTTAAGGTTTCGTTAAATGTAGCCGATATTTCGTTAAGGTTTCCTTTAAAAGCCGACGCTTAATAAGCAGAACTTTGAAAAAAAGTACACTCGAAACACTCGAGATTCTTTTCTAGATTCTAAGATAACTACTAGGTATTATAACTGAAAATCTATAATACTCTTATTAGTATATAGAACTTCAAGTTCTATTTTTTAGATTTCTAAAAATAGTAAAGTATAACTTAGAAAAGCTAAAATACTATATTGCTTATTTCTGTTCCCTAGCTTTAGTTTCGTAAAAAATCTATAAATTTTATATTTTTTTATAATAATATACTAAAAATAGAGTACCTTTCTACTATATTACTAAGCTATAAACCTACTAGAAAAAAAGATAAATTAGAAGCAAAATGTCTAGAAAAGCGATTTTCTTTCCTTTATATCTTTTTATCTAGAAGGTTTACGGCTTAGTAATATATAACAAAAATGTTCTATTTTTAGTACAGTATTAGGTAAAAGTCTAACTTTTATAAGTTACCTATTTATCGTTCTAGGATAGCTTAGGATCGCTCGGGATCGCTCGCGATCGCTAGGATCGATAGGATTAATAGGATCGGTAAAGAAGTTTTCGTAATGTATACTACTATAGAAGGAGCTATTCTAGAACACTTTCTCTAAGAAGTATAGAAATAGAATTTAGAATAAGGTCTCCGACCCGAACTAGGGCAAGAATACTAGTACCTATTATATATAGACCTCCTTTAGTATCGTAGGAACTCTACGTAAAACGAGGGGGGGGCTACTATTATAGTAGCTGCCTAGAAAGTACCGACAAGTCCTATAAGCTAGCCGCTATACTATAAAGTAATATCGGATTTAAGTTACCTTAGTAGTAGGGGCCTCTAGCGAAGTAGGTCGCCTAGTTAGCCGCCTATTTAGTCGTATAACGTAATATCTTAGGGACTCCCGCGGAGGCCGTATATAGTAGAATAATACGTTATATATTAATATACGAACGATAGGACTATACTAAACTACGCGTATACGTATACGGACGATAGTAAGCGAGATATATAGAGTCTTAGGATAGATCCGAGTACTAGGACGGAACCGGAAGATAAGAAAGAGCTAGGAGAAACATATTTGCTTAAAAGCGGTTAAACGAGTTCGTATACGCGCGCTATATAAGTTAGCTAGGAAATAAAGGCGCTACGAGATAGTAGATAAGCGGGATACGCGCGCGCGCTTAGCGCGTAGGGAAGGACCTAAAAGCAGAGGTTTGCTAAGAAGTTAGTAAGTAGGATATATATACTTACGCTTATACGTCGGACGCGCTAGACGCCTATAGGGCGTAATACTAAGGAAGGGGCTCTCCCTCTAAGGTACCCTTCTTCCTTTTTACGTAGTTCGTCTTATATAAATAGTAGCTATATTAATTTAGTACTCCCTTTAGTTTAGTTTAAAGTTTAGTATATGTTCTTACTACTTAGCCTCTAACTCTTATACCGGATATCTAATAACTAAGTATAGCTCGGAATAGAGTCCTTAGAACTCTTTCTTATTAGGCCGACTACTCGAAATAGAGTCGTACTTAGCGCTAATACGAAGTATCGGATATTCCCTATCTAAGAGTTACGTACGATTAAACTACTCTGCCGTAGTACGATAGAAGTAAAGCCGGATAGTAGACTTAAAGTCCCTCTTTATTACCTTCCCGAAGTGCGTAGGCGTACGCTATCTAAGTCTTAAGAAGATTGTAGTACCTATCTTCTACCTTATTAACTCGGACGGCTTATAGGATATCCTTAAATTATAGGGTAGTCTTATTCTATCAGGATTATCGGATAACCTATAGTAAACGTAGCGTATACTTAAAGGCTCGGTAGTAGTTGCGACTAGAGATATCTATAGCGTTATATAAACGCTTAGTAGTAAAAAGAGCGGTAGCCGCGATAGGCGGAAGCTAATAGAAGTCTATACCTAGAAGAATAATAAACCTAGTAAAAAAGTCGGTAGAGGCCTTCGTTTTAATAGAGACCTCGAATAGGCGTTAATTAATCTAATCTAGTAGATAAATACTAAGTATAGATTTCTCGTTAATTACTATAAAACGCACTCCTTCTAACCGTTAGCGGCAGATCTTTCTAGCCTTATCTCTAAGTTTATCTAAGATAGGATCGACTTAAATAGGTAGATTAAAGAAGGAATAAATAGTATAGCTATCGATATTAAACGCTACTACCCTAGTAGGGGCAAGTCTAATAATAGGCCTTCGAGTACTACCTTTAGTACGCCGCGTAAAAGCCTATAATCGATCCGAGAGTAGCTCGATTATATACGACTTTCCGGTACCCGCCTCGCTATCGAGTTAATTAATAGCTATAGGGCGCATTTAGAGCTAGCGGGCGCCCCTAAGCAGGTACTAAATAGAAACTTTCGGACAAACCAATCGTAGCTCTTAGGAAGATACTATATGCTACCGCTTGCCCCGGATTTAGTAATAGATACGCGTTAGATACCTAAGGTTCGATATCTAAATTCGAGGTCGAACTTTTCTTTAACCGCCGCTTATAGCTATTTCGAGCTAGCGGTTCGTAAACCTTAGGTATAGTGTCCTTAAAACGGTCGTAGTAGGGACTCTGGTTAGTAGAAATATTAATACCCCGCTATTTTAACTCGAGCTCCTCGCGAATCCGATAATTATCGCTAGGATACTCGTTACCGAGTTCGTTAAAGATAGCCTCCTTATCCTCGGTAATAGGATATTCCTCCTCGAACTCGTCTTTAAAATCCTCCTTCTCCGCGGCTAGCCGGCCGTAATAGTCTCTACTAAGTATAGGATACTACGACTCCCGGCGCTCTAATCCCTAGTAGGTAGCTAGCTACTTATTATAGGAAATAGGCGAGTTTAGGAACCGGAAGGGTAGTACTAGATATACTATCTAAGGGACGTATAGTATAACCTTAAACCGATAGTACTACGCGTACTTTAGATCGCTACTATCGCTAGAATATAGCGGGATATAGCGAAGAATCCGGTCGGGACTTCTATCCGCTAACCTAGTAGGCGGATTCCGGCCTAGATTAAATCTAGTAGCGAACTTAAAGAGCGAAATAGTAGGGTATACTTCCTATCTATCGCTATATTTTATATAGATCGTCCTACGCGTAGTCTGCTAGGGGTGCCTATCGCCGAGGTCGTTTAGCCTAAATAGTACCTATTACTCTACCTATAGTCTATACTAGAGGTTAACGAACTACCGCGTATAATCTATTAAACTATAAGCTAGTAGAATAAACGAAACCTCTTATACGGACTAATCTCCTTTAGAAACTAGCTTATTAAGTAGCTTAGCGGCAAGCGAGACTAAGGGCCTCTTATTAGATATACGGGATAGGATTTCCTATATAAGTTCTAAATAGGGCTTTATAGCAACCTCGGCTTTCGAATAGTACTTAATAATATATTATAGTACTACCTTAATATCGGTATATAGAGTAAGATCGGTACTCGCTCTCTAGGCTATTATTAAAAGGGGATTAAAGTAATTAAGGTTCTAATCGTTATACTCGGTAATATATAGAATAAACTTACTAATATAGTAGTTAGAAACCTCGGCCCTCTCTAGGATAGTACGCGGAAAGTAAAATCGGTAATATTTCGTAGTATCGGCCGTATCTTATCCTATCCTATACCGTAGGTAATAATTATTATTCGAGTACCGCTAAAGTCGGATAATAAGATCTAAAAGAAACTCGAGATTGTTTTCGATTTCTAAGGTATCCGAATCTATAGTACTACGGCTAAAGCCTAATAGGGGTACCCTACCGACTAGTATCCGGATTTAGGATAGCGATATATCTATCCTAGCGTATAGCGAGTACCGAACGCCCCTCGTCGGTAGTTATACTAATCGATAGTAGCTTGTCTAGCTAACGAAAAAAGTACGCGTAAATACTACCTCTCTCTTAGAACTTAAACCGAATCTACGAGTTAGATACCCTAAATTTAGGCTCTAGGATAGTCTTAAATAAGAGCTTTAACCGACGCTTAAATAGATCTACTACAATATATAGATAGTCCTTAAGAAACTCCTATACTAGACGGATAGAGTCGGCTAAACTACCTATTCTCTATTCGTTTTAGAACGGACTTAACTAAAGTAAATAGTCCTACTATAGATCGGCGGGACTATAGGTTCCGAACAGCGCCGGATATACTAGAGACTAAACTCTCGCTTCTAGTTCTATTCGGCGGGCGCCTATATATAGCCTCGTACTAATTAGGGACCGCCCGTGCCTTATAATTATATCTAGAACAGACTTAGAATCTAGGGACTCCGGATTTAGTAAGACCTCTTATAGTTGCTCCTTTATAAGGCTACTAGTAACTTCGAGACTACGGGTAAGGTACGTAGACTAGCTACGAGTTAAGCTTTAGTAATAGATATTAAATACCGTATACCGCTAGCTAGTATAGGAACTAAATTGACCGTCGTAATAGTGTAGTAGGGCTTAAATATAGTCCTTAAAACTAACTATTCTTTCGTAAGGGCTGTAGAAATCGCCCTATTCTATAGAATATAGGTATAGAAAGGCAAGTAATAGGAGGCTACTATTAGTATCGTACTCGTCGATAGGTCGCGCTTATAAATAGGGCTACGTTAAGTAGGGTAGACTACGAGGCTAGGCGAATATATATAGACTCGTCCGGGGTAGCCCTAGCTAACTTCGGTCGGATTCTAGGGGCCTCTCCGCTAACTTCGTAATTATCTCCCTCTACTATACTATTAGCTAGTAACCGGCCCTATACCTATAGACTAGGCATTAAGCCTATATAAGAGGCCTCCTTCTATAGTATAGATAGATTATTAACCTCGTATAGTATACTGTTTATATTACACCTCTATAGTACCTATATTATAGCGCTCTAGTTACTAGCCTAAGCGATATATTTATTATCCTATCTTACTAAATATAGCTACCTATATTATTATCGGTTATATTACCCTCGGTTACCTATACTATTACTACCTATAGTAGTAGCATTAGTTTCCGTTATTTATTAGAGCCGAAGGTAGGGCTATCTCTTTATATCTAATAGGTATAGGTATATTAAAGGTAGTCTTAGGGTACGAATAGCTATAACTAAAGCGAGGGTACGATAAGAGCCTACGATATAGACGATATAGAAGTATCTTAAGGGGCTATTACGATAAGCAAAGAACCTCTTAACGAGGGCATTACTTTAACCCCGAAAAGCTATATACCCTTAGAACTATTATAGCTTAGGGCCTAGTCTACGACTACGGCTAGTTTCTAAGGACTTAGCTCTAGGTCGAAGACCTATTTAGTACCGCTTGCTCGAGATAAGCTACCGCCTACCGGCCCGGTTATAAGATAGTTACGCGGACTAGTAGCCTAAAGAGGAGATAGATTAATTAGCTATTAACGGGTCCCGCTAAGACTATTAATAGATAGTAACTTCTAGAGAGTAGATTAGATAACTAGAGAGTCCCTATTAAATAGGTAGATTTCTCCCCGATTAGTAGCCTCGCTTAGATAGTACTTAGCCTTCTACTAAGAAAAGAAGGCCCCTAACCCCCCCCCCCCCCGGCCTAGCTAAAGGAGATAATAATAGTTAGTAAGGGAGCTAGTCTCTAGGGTCTAGGAGTAAATAGAGGTTATAGTTCCTTCCTCTAAGTAGCTTTTTATTAAAAATTACTAAGTTAAGCTCCTAGTAGTATCTATACGACTACTAGGAGGCTAAAGCCTAATACTACCCTAGAGGTATTACTAGGGGAAAACAGCCTAGTATACTACTTTCTCGTATAGCAATATCGAAAAAACCTGCTAAATATACTAAAAATACTTTTATATAGCATTTTATTTTAACTATTTTATTATAATAACCGAATAAGCCTAAGCAAAGACGAGTATTATAAATTAGCGGAATCCTCTAACTCCGATACCCCCTCTAATCCTATTAACGAGGAAATAAGGCGACGACTAGTTATTATAAGCGCTATTAACCTAGGAGAGGCTACTAGGCCTTCTACGCTAGAGGCACTCTATAATATTATTATAAAGATAATCGAGAAGTAGACTAAATTTCTCTATTAGAATAGGCGCCGCCTACTAGAGTAAGGAAGCGATAGAGACCCCTTATTCGAAGGTAGAACGCTATAGTATATATAGAGCGCTTTAAGGACGCCTTAGTCGAGTATAAGCTTAATAGTAAGTCCGACTAGTGTAAGATCTAATCCCTTACGAGGACTACTACTACTAAGCTTTACCGAACCCTTAGTACCCTAGTTAGCTACCTAGAAAAGGACGACAAGTCTAATACCGACTAAGAGACCGTTAAGTAGGCCTTTCTAAGGGAGTATAGGAACGCGATAGCCGTTATATTAAAGGCAGTCGCGTATAGCTCGAGGCCCTCTATTTAACGAGACGTACTAAGGATAACGACCTAAGGGAGTGTATCGGCGAGTTTATTAAGTTAGCGGATAGTATCGACTAGTAGGACCTCGAGAATTCCTAGAGAACGAGGCTACTCTATTAGGGGTTACCGTAGCCTATAGCTTAGCGTATCTTCTACTACTATAAGCTTAGTAAGGCCGATCCTAAGAGCTTTAGGAAATACAAAGAGGTCCTAGAGTATATTAAGGCCGATATCGATAGCTTCGCTAATAGGAGGAAGTTTATTTACGGTAAAGATAGAAATAACCTAGTATAGGTTAGAAGCTTCCTTAGGAATTAATAAAGGACCTAAGTTCCTCCCTAAATCGTAAAGTAGTTCTAAGTCTATAACTCCTACTATTACTAAACACTCTTAGGATATAGTAGACTTAGCTAAATCCCTAGCCTAGCTTAACCTTAATACGAAACTATTATAGCGAGTTAGGGAGGTTATTAATACCGGTATACTAAGGGAGGTACTACTAGTCTCCTAGTTCCCCGACCCTAACTATTCTAAAGCTCCTTTGGTTAATATTTACGCTATATAGAAGTTCCATTCTCACCTAGATAGCAAGTGCTAGATATACGGCAGTTTTCAATATATCTAATCGGACTGCCCTATCTAGAAAGAGCTTCTTAATAGGAAGCTCGTTATATAAGTAAATAACCGGTTCTATTATACCGATACTAGCGATATAATCGACTTCGAATAGAATCGTAGAGTACTAAAGCTACCTTAACTTAGGACCCTTCTAGAGAAGAAGTATATTACGGTTACTCGCGATAGATCGTTAGGTAACTTCTTATTACGTACAAGCCGAGGCTTCTTTAGAGAGGCTAACGCAAGCGGGAGGCTAAGACAGAATAATTAGTATAAAGGTAATTCCAATTAGTAAGTAGGTAATATAAGTTAAACGCCTCGAGCTATAAGGGCATTCCGGCGTTCCTAAATATAAAGGAGATATCTTGTCTATAGTCGTAAGCGACGTAAGCGACGCTATCGCTCTCGACCGCTCCTATCGCTCCTAGTAAGATAGAGCGATAGCTTAGCTCGCTAGACTTAGCGTCGCTCTAAGATTATATAAGGACTCTAACTAATTAGATCCGTAATACTATCCCCCTCCTTAAGCGGAATAGTCCCTTATTCCGGAGCTTTCTAATTCCTAACTTTTTTGTTATACTAAAGTTATCGAAGGACTTGTCTTCTCGCTAGCGTAAGGAAAATATCGTAAGCAATATCCTCGCTAACTGTTTCGAAATACCGATCCGCTACTTTTATTATAAACAGGCCGGTAAATCCTATAAGATCGATCTTCGTTCCGGTCGCTACTCCGAGTACGCCCTATATAGCTAGTCCTATAATATACAAGTTACTCGTATAGAGTATAAGAAAATCCGGAAGGCGCGCCTAAAGATAGCTAAAGATCTTAAGGCGGCTAAAGAGGAGGAGGACCTCCTTACGTAGAGCCTCTTCGAGTATCGCGTAAAGGTCCGTCGCTTACGCAAGTCGCTACGTATAAAGGAAGATTAGGAAGTATAAGCTCTTAAGGCAGAGGAAGCCTCTATCTAATAGGCGGAGGAGCTCGAAAGAGAGCTAGGTTCTTTACCTATAGAGCCGATACTATTCTCGTTGCCTACTAACGAGCCGTTTCCCCTAGATAGCCGGTTATAGATGTCTCCTTATAACTAGAGTCGTCTAGATAGGACATCCTAGCCTATCTCTAAAATCCCTAGTAGGAGTGCCGAGAATCTAGTATCCTAAAGGTATATATTCTAAGTATTTCTCGTCTATTTTATATTCTAGCTAGTTAGTCTAGTAGTATAATTCTTAGCTACAAAAGACATAGTTGCTAGGTACGCTACTAGAGTCCCCGCTCCTCGAGCTATACTACCCTAGGTATTAAGAACTCTAAGGCGCTATAATCGATAGGGTCTAAGAGGTCGTAGGTTTAATTCCTATACTAGCTATTTCTTTTTGTCTAGTTTTAGTATTTTTTGATTATCT
Organism: Pseudocercospora fijiensis CIRAD86; assembly: GCF_000340215.1. Lineage (NCBI taxonomy): Eukaryota > Fungi > Ascomycota > Dothideomycetes > Mycosphaerellales > Mycosphaerellaceae > Pseudocercospora > Pseudocercospora fijiensis. Next base: position 222,029 of record NW_006921546.1, read on the forward strand.
ACTAACAGTTCTATAGGTTTCCTTTTAGTTCCTAAGTGTTTTCTAAATATAGGTATCCTTTCTACTTAATAAGGTATTTCTAACCTTGCTAGTCTAGGATCTTCTCGACTTTAAACTCGTTTTCTTCCTTAGGTTAAAAGTAAAATATTTGTTAATATAGTGTTTCGGCGTCTATAGGTTCTAGTATAGAGATATAGAATACTAGGTAGATTTTTGCGTCGTCCGGTAGTTTAAGTCGGTAATTAACTAGTCCTTTAGGCTTATTAATCAAAAATGGCCCGACTTTAACGTAGTCTAGTTTCTTAGTCGATCTCCGGGTTCTTAGATTCTTCGTTAGGAGGTAGACCTTATCCCCCTTTTTTAGCTAAGGTGCTATTTTTCGTTTAGTATTATACGGTCTTGTAATCTTTTGTTAAGACTCGGTAATTGCCTTTTGTAATTGTTTATATATCTGCTTTAAGTCCTCTAAAGCAACTATCGCCTTATCCGTATATAGATACTATAAATACTGTTCCCCGAATAGCTATAGATGTTTCCTAAAATTAGCGAAGAATAGTGTTTCTTTCGTAGTCTTAGATTGTTAATTGTTTAGTGCAAGTTATACTATAGGCAATAGCGATGCCTAATTTTTTTGTACGTAGTTAACGTAGTATCGTAAGTATACCTCTAAGGCCTAGTTCTTAATTTCCGTTTAGCCGTCTGTCTGTAGGTAGTATGCCGTTAATAGCTTGTGCCTAATTCTAAGTGTCGCTATAAGCGTCTTCTAGTAGTTTAACGTAAAGAGTTTGTCTCTATCCGTAATATAGGTCTTTAGAAATCTATAGTATCGTGTAAGTCTATCTAGTACGAGGTATCCGAGTTGCTCTGCTATACTTGCTTCGTTAGTAGGAATAAAGTGTATATATTTCGTAAGCCTATCGACTATAACAAGTATTATATCGTAGCTATGTCCTATAACTAGATCCTTAGACTTTAGTAGTTTCGTAATAAAGTCTATTGTAACTTCGTCCTATAGTTTATCTAGTAGCGTCCTAAATTAGATATGTCTATACTTAGCGTATCTATTAGCCTTGTTACGCTAACATTGTAGACATTTCTTAATATATTCTAGAACTCGTTATCGTATATATAGGAATCCGAAGCTTCGCTTAACTAGTTCTATTGTTTTTAAAACTCTAGGGTGTCTATTTTCTAGTCCGTTATAGTATTATCGTATATACTTTGTAACTCGTTCCTTAGGTACTTAGTATTTCCTATGTTCGATTAGGAACTGTTCTTCTATATCCTAAAGAACTTATATAATATAGTTAAATTCCTTTGTGTTAGTACTAAGGCTTCCGTCTTAGTTTGCCTTTAATATCTGTTGCTATACTAGTTCGTAGCCCTCTATATAGTCGCTATAGCGGCTTAGTGCGTCGGCTCGTCCGTTCTCGCGTCCTAGGGTATAGCGGATTTCGAACTTATACTATCCTAGTAGCTCCGACTAGCGGGCCTGTCTTCGGGTTAGTACTTTAGTCGTAGTAAAGTAAGTTAGATTCTTATAATTAGAAAGAATCGTAAGACTTAGTGCTCCTTCCGCGTATACTCGCTAGTATTATAGTAATGCAACTATTGTAAGTAGCTCCTTATTATAAATGTCGTAGTTCTATTCCGCGGGTAATATCTTCCTCGAGTAATAGGCTACCGGGTATCGTTTCCCGTTATACTCTTATATAAGACATACTCCTATAGCTCTATCTAACGCGTCTATCTCTATCTAGACCGCCTTATTCCTATCGAATAATCGTAGCGTTAGTATAGAAGCGCATTGCTCCTTTAGTTGCCTAAACGCTTTATCTTCCTTCGTGCTCTAGTTCTATTTCTTGTCTTTCTTTATAAGCTCCGTAAGGGGTGCCGCTATCTTAGAGTAGCTCTCGATGAATTTCCTATTATAGTTAGCTAATCCTAGGAATGATTGTACGTCCTTAACGTATGCTAGCGTTAGCTATTCCTATATTGACTTAGTTTTTTCTAGATCGATCCTAATTCCTATAGTACTAATAATAAATCCTAGGAACTTAACTTCCTTCTTATAGAATTCGCATTTCTTAGGTATAGTCTTAAATCCTACTTAAGTGAATCGTTTAAAGACGTCCTATACTATTCGTATATAGTCCGCGAGAGCTCCCTTAGTATAGACTAAGATATCGTCTATATATACGATAACGTATATATCTAGGAGGTCTCGGAGGACTTCGTTTACGAGATCTTAATATAACGCTAGGGCATTCGTAAGTCCTATAGGCATAACTAAGAATTCGTAAAGCCTATATCTTGCTCGGAATGCTATTATCTATTCGTATCTAGCTACTATACGTATTGCGTAAAACGTATCGCGTAGGTTAATCTTCGTATACTAGTCTAATCTAGTTAATCGGTCTTGTATTTCTTCGATATTCGGTAATAGGTACCGATTCTTAATCGTAATATTGTTAAGCCGTCTAAAATCGACTACTAGCCGTCCTTTGTCTAATCCGGCTTTCGGAACGAATATTACTAGTAAGGCTACCGAGGATGTCGACTTCCGTATCTAGCCTTTTTCTAGTTTCTCTTTTAGCTACTTGTCTAGGGTTTTAAGCTCTTTCTTAGATATTGCGTATAAGGGTCCCTATAGAGGCTCTTTCCTAGGCTGTAGGTATATCTTATAATCCTATAGTTAGTGTTTAGGTAAGGCCGCCTTGCCTCTTTCCTCTTTAAAGAGTCGCTTCTACTTGCTATACTCTTTAGGAATGTCTAGGTCCGAGATTCTAGTTTTATTCTTCGATAGCGTATAACTTCTATCCTTCCCGTAATTATTATTATAACCCTCCTAACCTAACGGTAGTGTCGATCCGGGTTGAATTATTATTATAACCCTCCTAACCTAACGGTAGTGTCGATCCGGGTTGAATACAGTTCTCCGTAATTCCTATCGACGTAAACGTCTTACGAGTCGCCCTACGTTTATTAATCTTATCTATCTACGAACGCTGCCGCTATATAGGTTAAATGCCGATTATATAGTCGCATTCCTTAAATATAAGTACTCCTCTTCTCTAATCTACGACTAGGTTATACTTTCTTAACTAAGGTATACCTAGTACAATATTATAACTAGCTATATTAGTAATATCTAAGACAATTTCCTCGTAGTGCTATTAGATAGCTAGTAGTAACGGTATCGTCTCTCGTTCTATACTAGGTAGCGGTAACCTATCTACTGCTATAAGTTTATACGCTCCTTCTCTTCTACTTCGGGTTGCGATCCCTCGGCTTTTAACGAATAATTCGGAGGCAAAGTTCCCGCTCGCTCCGGAATCTATTAATATACTCGTCGGGTGCCCGCTAACGATAACTTTTATACGGAAGACTGCTGTTAATGCTTAAGCGCTTTCGGTATTAAGGAACTCTCTTAGAACGCTCTAATCTAGAGAGTTAGTCTGTTTCCCGACTAGTTATTAGCCTATCGTTATTCTAACTAGCTACGGATCCGTAGTCCTACCGTTCGTGCTTTTTCGGTATATAACTTTTCTTCGAGGGTATCGTTATATATATTTCGTCCTTGCGCTACTATAGCCTTTCGGTATTGCTAATTTGGTCGCTAAACCGCCTAACGTATCTCTTAAGTAATAATCGGCCTCTCGTCGGGTAGGACGTATCCGTAGGGCGTAATTATACTTCCTATCGGTACTCGCTCTATAATAAAGTTGTAATACGTATAGTCTATAGGTATCTAGGGGTAATTCTAGAATTTTGCTCGTAAGCCTATCTAGAAATAATCAAATTAGATAGGATTAATCCTCCGTTGTATGTTAACCTTTAGAAACATTTCCTCGTATTTGCGTACTATATATAAGGCGATTGTTTGCGCTGCTATCGGTATATCTATTATAAACGTAAGGATCGTATCGTCGTTAATTCCGAATTCGTCTTTACTTTCTTTATTCGTAGTTTCTTCCTCGGTATCTAGACTTTCCTCTAAATCTTCTTACTATTCCTCCTCTTACTAAGGGGACTCCGGTACTTCTAGGATAGCTCCTAACTCCTCCCTAGGAGGGAATAAAGCTTCCGGATCTCGGTTTTCTTTATCGTCGGCATCTAAGCAAGATTTATTAATCGTTTCTTCCTCTATCTAGGATTTCGTATCTTTTCGTACGAGTCGCCTATTCTAAGGGAAAAATCCTATATCTATCTTAGTAGAATAATAAATTTGGTATCGGTTGTCGTAATAGAATCTCTAGTAAAGGGTTCTATATATAGGTTCTTGTCGTCGTACTATTATATAGATTTGTCGTAGCTCTTTCTTTACGACCTCTACGTAGGTCCTCGGCGTACTATTAATAGAGTATAGCCCTACTACTATTTAGTAGCTTCCTCCGCTCGAGTCCTTTCGTTATATTATATTAAACTGTTCGCGTCGTACTATGTTCTTACCGCGATAGTTCTATACTATATAGCCTTCCTTACTATATATATAGTAAGTTAATCTTCCTGCTTTCTTAGGCGAACTCTTACCCTTTCTTCCTTTAAATGCTCGACCCTTCTAGGTAGCGTCTAGCTCTATTAGTTGCGCGCTATAGTAGTTGTTCCCCTTTAGTTTATCGTAGGTACTATAGTTTCGTCTATTGTCGTATCTAGGAGTATAACTAGCTTTTCTAGAAGTCTTAGAATCGTAGCATCGTTCTAAAGCTCGTTTATAAAGCCTATCGTCGAGATCGATCGTAACCTTAACTAATATTCCTATATTATCTATTTTTCTACCGTCGCGTATAAGCTCGTTTTTAACGTTATCCTTAAGACCTCGCCGATATATTATTATAAGAGGTTCGTCGTCCTAATCCGTAAGTTAGGTATATTTCTAAAATTTAGTAGCGTAATCGGTATATAACCCCTTCTAAGTTAAGTATTAGATAACCCTAATTACGGTAGCAACCTTATTAGAAGATCTAAAGACCTTCTTTATCGCACGCTTAAGATATTCGTAGCTTGCGAAGATTCTATCCGAATTGTCGGTTCCGTTACTATCTAGATAGGTTCTAAGAAATAGTTTAACCTAATGCTAAGCCCTGCCTCGTATAAACGTTATTACGAAGACTAGCTTTAAGTTGTTTTAAACCTAGTTAAATATGAAATATATATCTATCTAGTTAACCTAGGTATCGAACTTGTCTCGGTCGCTATAGAAGAAGTCTAGCTTTCCGATCTTAAGGGAATCGTTTCTAATATAGGTTCCTAGTATACTGCTAATACTAGAGGTAGTACGTCGAGTACTGCCTATCTCGCTAGGGGCGGGAGTTCCCCTTCCGACTTGTAATAAGGCACTTATCCTAAGGGCGTTTAAAGTGTTACGGTTACTCGCGATAGATCGTTAGGTAACTTCTTATTACGTGCAAGCCGAGGCTTCTTTAGAGAGGCTAACGCAAGCGGGAGGCTAAGACAGAATAATTAGTACAAAGGTAATTCTAATTAGTAAGTAGGTAATATAAGTTAAACGCCTCGAGCTATAAGGGTATTCCGGCGTTCCTAAATACAAAGGAGACATCTTGTCTATAGTCTTAAGCGACGTAAGCGACGCTATCGCTCTCGACCGCTCCTATCGCTCCTAGTAAGATAGAGCGATAGCTTAGCTCGCTAGTCTTAGCGTCGCTCTAAGATTATATAAGGACTCTAACTAATTAGATCCGTAACAAAGTATAGCTAGACCCCGTAGTAGTTCGGGTTAGTTTAGTTTAGTTTGCTAAGCCGAAGATCTAGTTTAGTTTAGGTTGGTTTACTAAGCAACTATAGGAGTAGCTAGTTCGAACTATAGAATTTATCGGTTTCTAAGAAGTGTAAGAATGTCTACGTAACTCGAAGCAAGCCCTTTATAAGATACGAGAGTATAGCCGGTAGCGTAGCCGGTATTTTTTAGTTATAGGAAGGTACTTATATAACCCTAAATCTATAGACAATTAGCTAAGGGCACTAACTAATCAAAAGCATATATATATATAAGCTATTAAAGTTTAGTTTAGAAACTGTACTTATTAGGTATAAATTTCATCCTTTCGCTCGCTATTTAATTCCCTAGCTACTCGGTAGAATATTATAATCTAGATCTAGGTAGAACTTATTAATTTCTTTAGAGGGCCTCTTTAAGAAGTTCTAACACTTTCCTACTAAACTATTCTCTAATATTAAGTACTAGGATAGCTCCTCCCTCGGTATCGGTATAGTATATAAAAGAGCTATAAAGCAACTCTACATAACGTTCTACCAGTTACTTGCTACACTAAGGCCGAATACTAGTTCGTTCCTTAGAACTCTTAGTTATTTAAGAGATATAAAGGGTAGGGTAGGTAGTAACTTCGTATTATATAAGGAGGTAGAGGCTGCTATAGAGGAGTCCTTTAACCTATAGAAGATAGTAAAAGATATAGAGGCAGCTATAGGTCTAGGTACCTAGTTGAATTTCTAGTAGGTAGAGTATAAGGATATTTAGAGGGAGTATTAGGTAGAGTTACGAAGGCAGGTATATAATATAGTCTAGAAAACAGGGATAAAACCTATAACTATAAGCATTAGGCTCTTTAACCTTCCTTATTTCTCCCTATTTTATTTTTATAAAAATCTAAACTTATACAAATTAACCGGAATGTCTATCCTCTTTTAGTTCTTTAAAAACCCTAGTAGCGTAGCTAGTAGCGTAGCCGGTAGCGTAGCCGGCCCTTTTACTCCTTAGTACTAACGGGATTTTCGAAGACTTCTATTCCGTACGGATAATAAAGTATACTATACTATATATATATATACTTAGAGAGTATTTAGAGCGCGGTATATAGCGCCGTCTAATAGCGGCTTATTTCGTATATAGAAACGCTTATAGATAATACTAAGAATATGCTTCCTACTAGGGTATCTATCCTACCTACTACTATCTCGAATATAGATATTCTAGCCTTTAAGAATCTAATCGAGTGCTTTAAAATCCCTCTCTATAATCGTTATACGCTTCGCGTAGATAGCTATAAGGTTAACCGCTAAAATAGTATTAGTATAGTTTAAAAAGAGGTAGAAGACAAATATATAAAAGAGAAATATACATTCGAAGATACGAACTAGGTAGGCTTCTATAGCCTCTTAAAGGGCGTCTAGTACGGAGGCTTAGAAGCGAAGGTCTAGTATATAATACTAGGCAATTTCGCGTATAAGTCGTCGGAAAGGAGCTTTATAGAGTAGGAGATTAGAACCCTTCTAATACTTCCGAATCTTACGGAGGGCTACGGCTAAAGAAGGATTAGTAAAAAGACAGTAAGAATACCGGCTACGTTACCGGCTACGCTACCGGCTATAAATAGGACTTACTTAGACCCCGTAGTGGTTCGGGTTGGTTTGGTTTAGTTTACTAAGCCGAAGATCTGGTTTGGTTTGGGTTGGTTTGCTAAGCAACTATAAGAGTAGCTAGTTCGAACTATAGAATTTATCGGTTTCTAAGAAGTGTAAGAATGTCTACGTAACTCGAAGCAAGCCCTTTATAAGATACGAGAGTGTGGCCGGCAGCGTGGCCGGCGTTTTTTAGTTATAGGAAGGTACTTATATAACCCTAAATCTATAGGCAATTAGCTAAAGGCACTAACTAATCAAAAGCACACATACAGACAAGCTATTATAGTTCAGTTTAGAAACTGCACTTATTAGAAGTGTAAGAATGTCTACGTAACTCGAAGCAAGCCCTTTATAAGATACGAGAGTATAGCCGGCAGCGTAGCCGGCATTTTTCAGTTATAGGAAGGTACTTATATAACCCTAAATCTATAGACAATTAGCTAAGGGCACTAACTAATTAAAAGCGTATATATATATAAGCCATTATAGTTTAGTTTAGAAACTGCACTTATTAGGTATGAATTTCATCCTTTCGCTCGCTATTCAATTCCCTAACTGCTCGGTAGAATGTTATTATCTAGATCTAGGTAGAACTTATCGATTTCCCTAGAAGTCCTCCTCCTTAAGAAGTTCTAATACTTTCCTACCGAACTATTCGACAACATTAAGTACTAGGATAGCTCCTCCCTCGGTATCGGTATAGTATATAAAAGAGCTATAAGGCAGCTCTATAGAACGTTCTACTAGTTACTCGCTATACTAAGGCCGAATACTAGTTCGTTCCTTAGAACTCTTAGTTATTTAGGAGATATAAAGGGTAGGGCAGGTAGTAACTTCGTATTGTATAAGGAGGTAGAGGCTGCTATAGAAGAGGCCTTTAACCTATAGAAGATAGTGAAAGATATAGAGGCAGCTACAGGTCTAGGTACCTAGTTAAATTTCTAGTAGGTAGAGTATAAGGATATTTAGAGGGAGTATTAGGTAGAGTTGCGAAGGCAGGTATATAATATACTCTAGAAAACAGGGATAGTGCCTATAACTATAACTATTAGGCTCTTCAACCTTCCTTATTTTTCCCTGTTTTCTTTTTATAAAAATCCAAACTAATACAAATCAACCGGAATGTCTATCTTCTTTTAGTTCTTTAAAAAACCTAGTAGCGTAGCTAGCAGCGTAGCCGGTAGCGTAGCCGGCAGCGTAGCCGGCCTTTTTACTCCTTAGTACTAACGGGATTTTCGAAGACTTCTATTCCGTACGGATAATAAAGTATACTATACTATATATATATATACTTAGAGAGTATTTAGAGCGCGGTATACAGCGCCGTATAACAGCGGCTTATTTCGTATATAGAAAAGCTTACAGATAACACTACGAACATCCTTCCTACTAGAACATCTATCCTACCTAGCACCGTCTCGAATATAGATATTCTAGCCTTTTAGAATCTAATCGAGTGCTTTGAAATCCTTATCTATAATCGTTATACGCTTCGCGTAGATAGCTATAAGGTTAACCGCTAAAATAGTATTAGTATAGTCCGAAAAGAGGTAGAAGAGAAACATATATTCGAAGATACGAACTAGGTAGGCTTCTATAGCCTCTTAAAGGGCGCCTATCGCGGAGGCTTAGAAGCGAAGATCCGTTCTATAATCCTAGGCAATTTCGCGAATAAGTCGTTAGAAAGGAGCTTTACGGATTAGGAGCTTAGAACTCTTCTAATACTACCGAATCTAACGGAGGGCTACGGCTAAAGAAGGATTAGTAAAAAGACAGTAAGAATACCGGCTACGCTACCGGCTACGCTGCCGGCTACGCTACCGGCTACAAATAGGACTTACTTCTTAGGCGCTATCGACGCTTCGCACGATTGCTACTAGTAGTAGAAGCGCTAGTTGTCGTTTTACGTAGAGCCTTGCCCGCCGTTATCTTACGCGGAGCCTTACTCGCGACGCCCTTTCTAGTACCGGAGCTAGCGGTAGTAGTAGTAGCCCTCTTATATTAATATACTGTACTCGTTCTACTATTTCCGGTCTTGTTGCGACCCGTAGAAGTACTAGGTCCCTTCTTGCGAGGCGTCGTAACTTAGTTAAGTAGACTCGCTATTGTAAAAGTCGTCGAATTAAGGAAAAAAGTGCGTTACGAAGGTGTACGAAGGCGCGCGCGGAGCGAGGGTATTACGGAGGTAGTAGATATAGAGCGTAGAGGTATAGATATCGATACGAAGGTTGAATATAGCGGTAGTATCGCGGTATCGCTAGGCAATAGAGTAAGCTTCGCGCAAGCCTATATTATAGTAACGTTAAAGCAAGGAAAGAAGGTAGGCACGGCTAAAAAAGGCAGGTACGGCAGACTTTGAAATGTAGCCGGTATTTATAGCCGGCATAGTAATAGGCGAAAGCCTCCTTTTAATAAATAGCCGGCGTAATAATAGTATCCTACTATAGTATAGATATTCTTTAGTAATGCCTTTACTAGCTATAGTAATCTTATAAGTAACCTAGGCCTATTGCTAGCAAATATAAGAAATATTAGGTAGGCTATACTAAACAAGCTAGTTATTTAGTAAAAAAAGGCCTACTACCGTCTCTATATGCCGGCTACGAGTGCCGGCTATCGCTCTAAATTCAACTCCGCCCTATCTCGGAGGCTAAGGTACCGAGCGGAAACCCTATAGCTTATATTTACTCGGTTGTCGCGGAGCGCTTATAGGTAAGGTATTAGAAAAGAGTATAAAAAGTACGAGAAGAGTATCCTAGGATATAGGTCGTAAGTGAATAAGAGTAGTACGCCTAGTTATTTATATAGTACGTTACTCTATACGACTAAGAGCCTATATTATCTTATGCTTCGCTTATAAGACCTCGACTCTACTAGTATACTATCGATCTCCTCCTCGGTCGCTAATACGCTATCTTAATTCTTCTTCGAGTTGCCGGACTTAGTGCGTATCTATAGCTATATAATAGCGCTACGTATTATAGAGAATTAACTCCGCCGTATCTCGAAGGCTAAGGTACCGAGCGGAAATCCTATAGCTTATATTTACTCGGTTGTCGCGGAGCGATTATAGGTAAGGTATTAGAAAAGAGTATAAAAAGTACGAGAAGAGTATCCTAGGATATAGGTCGTAAGTAAATAAGAGTAGTACGCCTAGTTATTTATATAGTACGTTACTCTATACGACTAAGAGCCTATATTATCTTATACTTCGCTTATAAGACCTCGACTCTACTAGTATACTATCGATCTCTTCCTCGGTCGCTAATACGCTATCTTAATTCTTCTTCGAGTTGCCGGACTTAGTACGTATCTATAGCTATATAATAGCGCTACGTATTATAGAGAATTTCTCGTTAAAGTTTCTCTCTCGTAGGCTTGCTATCTATATCGCAGTATAGAGGATCAAAGTGCTAATACTAAAGAATCTCCTTATAGTTAGGATACTAGGGCTCCTTAGGACCTTTGTATTTTAGGTCTAAATAGAGACGTATTATAAACGTTCTATCGCCCTTTCGCTTACTACCCGCTAGGTCGCGATATGCGAAGAAACTAATCTAAATATAGCTCGTCTCTGTAATAGCCGGGTAAATATAGAGCGCTAGGTTTCTACTTCGTACTTTAGATTTAGGGACGGCGCGGAGATAAAATTAGAAATATAGCCGGTACCTATAGCCGGCAAAAGGATGCGAAAATAGGCCTCCTCCTAGGTTAATCTAACGACTAAATACAATTTCTAACTAATCCGCTATAAACCGACGCCGAATTTTAGCTAGAAGCTATATATCTTTATTTTAAAGAGTAACCCGCTTCGTATAGATAGTAAGGAGGTTTAAAAGCTTAAGCTCGGTTACGAGAAATGCCTCCGTAGCTTCCTAAAGAGCACTAATCGCCTTAGCCGTAAATCGCATACTAGACCGAAAATCTAATATAATTTCTCGAACGAGTCGCTAGAAGGGAGTCTTAGGGATTAAAAGCTCGGTCCCTCTTTTGTTTTAGAAAAGCCGGATCTAGCGAAGGGTAATAGTACCTAGTTTAAAGCGCCGCTTCTTTGTCGTCGAGTCCTGCCTTATTCCCTTTCTTTTAATAGAAAGATAACTTTTCTTCGCGATAGTTTTCGTCCGCCTACTCTTTCTAGCCTTCTCCTATCTATCTATAGCCTTCTTATTTTTCGGTACTGTTTTCCGAAGAACCCCCTTCCTTCGTATATACTACGGAGAGCCTTGCTCTTCCGATATCTCGTTCTCGCTACGGTCTCCCTATACTTAGCTTACTTTACCCTTGCCCTTTAGCCTCTAAAGATATTTATCTACGCGTTTAGGCGACGAGGGTATATCGGTAGGATCTAGAAAATTAATAAGCATATAATCCTACGGAGACATTAATGCTTCTTGCCTTCTAGAACAAATAGTCTTCTATTAAACCGCCTTAGTAGGTTATCGTTAGATTCGAATAAAGGATAGTAGCTTAAGGAAGGGGAGGTAGCCGGCTTAGGAAGGCCCGAAGAGCCGAATCCTTAAGGTATGTTTATCTTTAAGAATATAGGGAAAGGGAAGAAGGAGAGGAAGAGCGAATAGAGAATTAGAAATAGTCCGTAGGTAAGCAGGGTCGGTTGCTATAGCAACTAGTCTGTTTAGGTCCTAGGAATTCGAAATATATTTCGGATATATACCGGCTATATACGCCGGCTATATTACCTTATACGTAAACGCTTCGTCTCCTTAAAGCTGCTCTAAGCCTATATACGTTTCCGCTTCTCGACCCGGTATCGCCTTCTACCTCCGCCCTCCTCCTCTTCGTTATCGCTAATTAGGGTTTCGCTTAGACTAAATTTCGTATTCTCTTCGCGCTCCTAGGTTTCTTCGATCTTAAGGTTTTCTAATTCCTCGATTAACTCCTTTAGTATAATCTTTAGTAACCTACCTTAGCGATTCTAGTAGAGGAGATAGTATCGGAATACTATAATAGATTCGAAGGTAGTAGGCGAGCATGTTCGATTAAAGCGGCCCTAGTAACGAGCGATACTAAAAGACCTCTTATAGCCTATACCTACGCTCGGGATAGCGAGGACGTCCCGAGCGACCGACGCTATCGTTAGAAACTTAGGCTCTAATCGCTACTATATAGCGAGAATATCGTCTCCGAATTCGTCTAGAAGACTAGTAAGATCTAGAGATTATTAGCCCTCTTTCCGAGCCTACGGGTTTGTACTTACTCGCGCGCCGATAGAGATCGAACTCTTCTTTATTTACTTTAGTAGTTGCTTCCTCTTCTGCCTCTACTTCCTACCTACGAAACAGGTATAATATCGGAGCCTTCTAAACCTTCTTTTTCTTTATAGGAGCTGCATTTAGACTAGTTTCTTTCCGACGCTCGTAGAATATCTTTTCTAGAACAGTCTAGTAATGCTTCGGCTATACCTCGTCCGCCTTCTATTCCGGCCTCTACTAGTATATATCCTTTTCTACTAGGTTAAGCAAGTACGTAACGCTATAGATATCCTCGAACGACTTAAAGGTAGCACTATAATATTTATATAACTTAGTATAGGAGGTGTCTATAGCTTTCGTTATAGCTACTTTCTAGGGAACGCTCTTCTTAGCTAGCTTAGTAGCGGTTTCCTCGAGCTCGTTAAAGAGCTAGTTATAGTACGTAAAGACAAGGTAGATCGTCGGTCCTCGGGTTCTTCTAATCGTAGTAGTAACCTTCGCGTAATGCTTACTAATATCGACGAGATACTCTACTTAGCGCTATTCGGCGGCGGTAAGGCCGAGCTACTTAATACCCTCGGAACTCTAATAGATCTCGAGAGCGGTACGTAAAGTATATCCCCTCGTAACTATATAGAAAGTCGAATCGAACCGGGTCTTAACGTCTTAGGTAAAACGGAGTAGGCGCTAAGGAGGCCGCTTTTACTATCGCTTATTCTATACGATATTCTAGGCATCGGTTTTAGGGCGCTCGATTAGGTTCTTTTAAATAGCCTCGAATCGGTTATATCTCTATAAGCTCGAGTTCGTATATATTACTAGACGACGAAGCTAGAGAAAAAGAGTTAGAACTATACTAGGTTGCCGGCTATAGGTACCGGCTACGGATAAAAGTTATACCTTATATAAAACGAGAGCGAGGCTCTCTGCCTTATCCCGTCTTATTGCTATAATAAGTTTCTCGACTTTCGACTTACTTTATCCTTATCTAGGATCTTCTATTAGTCGTCGTTTAATAGTGCAATTTTAAGCGTCTTAAAGAGGGCTCGGATCGCGATTTGAACTATATAAGCGAGGTAGGGAAACTTCTATAGGGATGCAACTAGCAACGACGTCGGCTCCGATTCAATAGGGCTAGGGCTATTAATAGGCTCCTCTTTATCGTTATTATCGTACGTATTGTCGTACGTATCCGGAATCGTAGCGAGCTTAACATTCGGAAGATTAAGCTAGATTATAGACCTTGTAATCTCCTCTACGTACTCGACCCTATCGATACAATTAGTAATTTCAAAGACATATACGAGTGAATTGTATATATAACGCCTTATACAATGTTCGATTATTACTAGCGTTGTCCGTAGTAATCGAGATCAGTTTCGTTATTACGCTAACCCTATCTATTGCCGTATAGACAAGCTTCGCTATATCCTTACTAGTATAGGAACCTAGAATTTTAGGGAATCCGATTATAAGTTCCTAGAGTTTCTAATCCGAATTAATAAAGTATAGTATAATCGAGAGGAAGGAGGCTCTTATAGTCCGGCTTAACTAGCTATCGATAGTAATAGCTACTCGGCGAGTATTACGGAGGATCTCTCGAATGTCGTCTAACGTAGCCTCTTTGTTCTTTTCGAACATAATACGCTAGGTTGTCGCGCCGAGAAATAGGGGAGGGTAGTTTATAAGATATAGGTATATCTTCTATATAGACTCCCTTTTGTAGAAGTCTTCCGGAAGACCGTTTATAGCTAGCATTTCGTTTACTAGTTGCTTAAAGTCTTCGGGGGAGAAATCGGTAGCCTTTAATCCTAGAGCTTCCTTAAGCGCAGCCTATAATAATTAGCTAGACCTCTACGGTTAATTTAAGTAGCCGGAATCTGTAGCCGGAATCTATAGCCGGTAGCTATAGCCGGCAGCTGTAGCCGGTAGCTATAGCCGGTAGCTATAGCCGGTAGCTATAGCCGGCATTTTAGAAGACGTACCTCTTTCTAGAACGCTGTATCTATATTAACTCTCCTCTCTCCTTAAGATTCCCGACACCGTTTAGAATAGAGATAGTTCGTAGGCGATAAGTTCCTATCCCCTAGTTTCGGGTGTTTTAAGATTAAACCGTAGAAGTTGCAGACAATTACTAGTTGACCTTTAAGTCGGGAAGTCGTATAACGGTGCAATGCCCCCTCTATAAAGAACTTCTAGAATGTATCCGTTCGCTCCTTACTCCCCTATCGTATCGAGTACTTCCGGAGTTTATACTCCTTCGAACGTAAGTATAAAGGGAACTATATCTTATAGACCTATTAATTAAACTGCTCTATATACTCGGGTTTCTAAAGATACGCCTAGCTAGCCTTTTCGAAGATTTCCGGGTTAATACTCGATGTTCTTATATCTCCGAATAACCTTCTGCTTAGACTCCGTAAAGGTAAGGACTAGGTAGTAGTACCCTATAATGAATTCCTACTACTAGGATTCGGAGAGGATAAATCTAGCCCTAATTGTCGTCTAGGACTCGATAGGCTCGAAGGTAAGTGTACGACCTCCTCTCGACGTTATCGCAATCTCGCTCGTATACTAGACTATTTCGACTGTTGTCTCGTTATTACCCTTCCTAGTATAGCGCCTAGTATATATACAATGTCGGTCGGTATGTTTTAAGGTTTCGTACGGTAAGGTAAGGACTTAGGAGTAGTAGATGTGTACTAGTAGCTATAGGGAAACACCCTTTCTTTTATAGCATCGTATCGTTAGGAACAGCTAGGTAGTAAATAGCTAGCTACCTTTTTTTGGTTTCCTAGCTACCTAACTACTAGATTTTTTTTCCTAGCTACCCTAGCTAGCCTAACTACTAGAATTTCTTTCCTAGCTACCCTAACTACCTGAATTTTGCCTTCTATACGGCGGCTCTCTCCTACTAACGGAACCGAGCTACTATACCTAACGAATCTAAGCTCGTTTTTAGTCTCAATCTATCCTCTTTCGGTATAAGACACTCGATAAGCAAATGCTTAGGCCGAGTCTAACTACGAAACCTAAGACTAACTAATAGCTCTATTAACTAATCCTAATCCTCGAACTCCTTCCGCTTCTTAGTAAAGACCTTAAAGAGCGCTCGAGCTTCTTCGGGTACCTACGGAGTAGTCGAGATAAAGCCGTATCGCTGAAATAGGTAATCCTTTGGAGGCTTATATAGAGATTTAGAGAATTCTAACGCTAACCTATCCTACTAGTAGCTTAGATTCCGGATATAAGCCCTCTCTGCCTTAGTAAAGATTTTATATAGCAGTAGTACTCTACCTTCGAGAAACGCTTTCTATTTAACTGTTAGTATCTGCCGGCTACGAACGCCGGCTATATATGCCGAGTATAGAATAATTACCTGTACCCCTTCCTCCTATAGTAACACTTCTGCCGTCCCTAGATACCTAGCCCCGATCGCATTAATCGCAAGCTACTTTGCCTTTATAGACGTAAAGGCTTCGCTCTAATACTAATAAAGAAACTTCTACTCTATATCGAGGATATAAAGACGACTAGTCTCGATTCTAATCCTTGCTAGCTTTTCGTAGTAGCTTTAACTATGATTTTCTAGATTAATAGGACTTATACCTTAGCCCTTTACTAGTATCTCGTCTCTTTAACTATACTCGATCTACTCCTAGCGCTTATCGTCTATAGCGTTAGGCCCTAAGACTACACCTGTTACTAGATCGACGTATAGTATCTCCTCGCTTTTTTTAGTTCCTTTATTCGTAGCATTAAGCTCATCGCGGCATCCTAAACTCTAGTATTGTGTTCTCGCTATCTAAACAT
>NW_006921546.1:238534-248994 GCF_000340215.1 Pseudocercospora fijiensis CIRAD86
ACTATCGGTCGTATCGATAGAGTTAGCGGCTATAGGTCTAAATACTATTAGTTAAGCGTGTTAAAGGAAAATATACCGGCTATAGCTACCGGCTACGGCTACCGGCTATAGCTGCTAGCTACGGCCGCTAGCTAGATTGACTTACGCTACTAGAACTTTACGCTCGAAAACTAGCCGTAATTCTTTCCTCCTCTTAGCCTTCTCTTAGGTTGTCTTCTTATTCTAACCTTTACTTTTTTCTATAGGCGCTAGCTATCGATAGAATGCTTTATTCCGCGCCTTTCTTCTCTTATCCTTAGCTCTTTTATCCTTATCTATCTTGTCCTTTCTCTCGCGGTCTCGTACGGAATTCTTCTTCGTAGAGTACTCCTCTTTAGTCTTACGCTTTTTAGTTAGACGCTTAGGCAAAACAAACTCGCGGTCTTTAGTTCTATCTTCTATTTAGCGCGCGGCGCGCTTCTCTCTTGCTATTGTAAGGGAAAGGGGCGGGGGCGTAGCGTATAGTAGTTGTTGTCGGTATAGGTATAGAGGAAGAAGTTAAAAGTATAAGAATATCGCGAAGCCCTAATTGTTGCCGCCTACGTAACGTTATATAGGTAAGCTTTCGCAACTACGGCAACTACGCCCCGGCAATAGCAACTACGCCCTAGCAACGGCAACTACGCCCTAGCAACGGCAACTACGCCCTAGCAACGGTAATAAAGCGTAGTAAATACAACCTAGTAACTATTATAGCCGGCAATCGTAGCCGGTAGTCGAATAAGAGTGTCCTTATAGCAAAACTACGCCCTAGCAACGGTAACTACGCCCTAGTAACGGCAACTACGCCCTAGCAACGGCAAAAGAGCGTAGTAAATGTAACAGAGTTACTATTATAGCCGGCAATCGTAGCCGGCAGTCGAATAAGAGTGTCCTTATAGTAAAACTAATACAGTCTCTAGTTTAAACTAGGAATCTATATAGTTCGAAAAAACTAAACCGGAACTAGGGAGCTAGTTCGCCGCTAAGAAACCAAACTATATACGTTTAGTAGTTCGGAAACCGAACCACTACGGGGTCTAGACTTACTTCCTAGGCTCTATCGACGCTTCGTACGATTATTACTACTAGTAGTAGAAGCGCTAGTCGTCGTCTTACGTAGAGCCTTACCCGCTATCGTCTTATATAGAGCCTTACTCGCGACGCCCTTTCTAGTACTAGAGCTAGCAGTAGTAGTAGCAGCCTTCTTACGTTAATATACTATACTCGTTCTACTACTTCCGGTCTTATTACGACTTATAGAAGTAGTAGGTCCCTTCTTACGAAGCGTCGTAACTTAGATAAGTAAACTTAGTATTATAAAAGTCGTCGAATTAATAAAAAAAGTGCGTTATAAAGGTATACGAAAACGCGCGTAGACCGAGGGTATTACGGAGGTAGTAGATATAGAGTATAGAGGTATAGGTATCGATACGAAGATTAAATATAGGGAGAGAGGTAGTATCGCGGTATCGCTAGGTAATAGAGTAAGCGTCGCGTAAGTATATCTTATAGTAACGTTAGAGTAAGGAAAGAAGGTAGATACGGCTTAAAAAGGCAGGTACGGCAAACTTTGAAATATAGCCGGTATATATAGCTAGTATATTAATAGGCGCAAGCCTCCTTTTAATAAATAGTCGGCGTAATAATAGTATCCTACTATAGTATAGATATTCTTTAGTAATTTCCTTACTAGCTATAGTAATCTTATAAGTAACCTAGGCCTATTACTAGGAAATATAAGAAATGCTAGGTAGGCTATACTTAACAAGCTAGTTATTTAGTAGGAAAAAGCCTACTACCGTCTCTATATACCGGCTACGAGTACCGGCTATCGCTCTAAATTTAACTCCGCCCTATCTCGGAGACTAAGGTACCGAGTAGAAACCCTATAGCTTATATTTACTCGGTTATCGCGGAGCGCTTATAGGTAAGGTATTAGAAAAGAGTATAAAACGTACGAGAAGAGTATCCTAGGATATAGGTCGTAAGTAAATAAGAGTAGCACGCCTAGTTATTTATATAGTACGTTACTCTAAACGACTAAGAGCCTATATTATCTCGTACTTCGCTTATAAGACCTCGACTCTACTAATATACTATCGATTTCTGCCTCGGTCGCTATCTTAATTCTTCTTCGAGTTGCTAGACTTAGTACGTATCGATCGCTATATAATAGCGCTACGTATTATAGAGAACCTCTCGTTAGAGTTTCTCTCTCGTAGGCTTACTATATACCTTATAGTATAGAGGATTAAAGGACTAATACTAAAGAATCTCCTTATAGTTAGGATACTAGGGCTCCTTAGGACCTTTGTATTTTAAGTCTAAATAGAGACGTATTATAAACGTTCTATTGCCCTTTCGTTACGAAAACTTTTTTTCTAATCGCGTCGATCCTATCGATCCTATCGATCCTACGCGATTCTAAGCGATTCTAAGCGATCCTAAGCGACCGAGTCGCGACCCGACTCGCGCCCGGGTCGCTTAGGATCGATAGGATCGCTTAGGTAAATTTTTATATATATAGGATCGCTCTAGGTCGCTCGTAGTCGTAGTTACGGTCGTTAGTAATGTTTATACTATTCGTATATTGCTATATTAATACTTATCGACTCGTCGACTCGGTCGTATTAGTCGACTCGGTCTAAACTAGAATATACTAGTAGTACTATAGGTTTAAGTTTATTACTATTACTATTAACCGTCGTTACTATATATCGCTATATCCTATCTTATACGTTCTCTATTAACTATAAAATCATTCTTCGCTGCCTTAGTATTATTATTATCTGTAATTCGGAGGTACGATTTCTTTATACTCTACTCTATACGTTGCCTTTTTATTACTCGCCCGTAAGCCTTTACAGCTCGCATTTCCTTATCCTCCTATTCCTCGTCGTAAATTGTATTATACGTCTCGAAATTAACTATACTATTAATATAGCGAGTCCTATATAGGGCGCCTTCGTCTACGGGTATAGCGTATAATATATAATAGACTAGTAGTAGGCTATATACCCGTCGCCCTTTAAGTCTACTATAGTACAGTAAAAGACGCTATAGCCGGATTGTCGTTAGACTATACGCATCCTTATACTCGCTCTTGTCGTTAATATAGTCGTAAAGCTTAATAAAAACGCCTATAACGGGCCTCCGTTTCGTCCTAAGCCCCTTCCTATATTTAATTCCTATTTCTATATTAATCGAGATTACGTACTTTAGTTGCGCTAGTAGGCGACCGCCGAATCGAACTGCTAATTTATTAGGTATTTCTATATAATTAACGTTGTATTCTTATACCTATATAAAATTATAACGTCTATTACCGTAGAGCCCCTCCTAGTTTAGCACATATCTCGCGAAGTTAGCTACTACTACGTTAGGATATTCTATATCCTTACCCGTAGGCTTCTAGTATCGGATTCTACCGTAGAAGCAGATCTCTATATCTAGGACGTATATATAGTCCGTTACGATGTCGTTAGGGTCGGCTACGGTGCTTAATACGCTATTCTTATCGTAGGCACCCTATTACCGTACGAATACCGCAATCGCTTATCGGAAGTCGCGACCTAGGTTCTCTTCTATTATAGCTATAGCCTCCCTTATCGTAATCTACTTAATCGATTTCTTTCCGTTCCTCTATTTCTCGGGCTAGTATCCTAGGATATCCTCTACTAGCCGTACTATAGTTAGTATTATTAGCTATTGTATATACTCCTTAATAGCGCGAGCGTTTATAGGGATTGCTATATATTCTTTATCGTCTTCGGCTTATATATTTAATTTGTTAGTATCGCTATCTAGTATACTTTCTTCCTAGCTAGGCTTCTTATTTATTAGCCGAAATGCAAGCTTTAGTAGTTTATAGTGTTTGTGCTCGAAATAGCCGGTATTTAAGTTAAGAAGATTGCCGAACGTCTTAATATAACTCGGGATATATATTATGCCGTAGAATTTTAGTATGTTAAAGTGCCCTTCTATTTGTATTATTATTAGCTCGTTAGCTTCGTCGTCCTCGTCTATTATAAGCGTATCGTCGTTATTTAAATCGTTCGTTCTTCGCGTAGTAGCCTTCGCCTCCCGCTAGGCCCTCTTCTATGCCTTTATTACCCTATATAGGCGAAACACATTCTTCTATTCGTTTATCCGGTATAATGCTATCCTTAGATACTTAACTGTTTCGTCGTTATAGTATCTATATATCGCTAGAACGGTAAAGTCTACTAGTGTACGTAGAAATCTTATCGCCTACAGTTAACGGACCTCTTCGAGTAGTAGTATAAATACAACTAATAAGACTCGTAGGACGCTTTAGTACTCTTAGCCCATCTACTAAGTAACTGCTAAGTAGTAGTAGAACTTGCGAAGATTAGTATATATAGGTATATACGCGAACCGTCTATCTAGTATCGTATCGATAATCCCTTATACTATTATTTTCCCTAGCTTTCTTGTTTTAGTAGACAGGCCCCTATTTAGGGTCGAGTCGGCAACTAGTCGGTATCTCCTCGTTTTTATATAGCTTATCTTGTCTACTAGTAGGTCCGTAGTCTATTAGATTGCGTATATTAGCACTCCTTTTAGTAGCTAGTATAGTGTATCTACTACTAAAGACCGGTATATATCGACGTGTTTCTAGCGCTATATAAAGCAATCGATATCTTAGACGTTCTACGGATCCTTCGCTATATATTCGCCTTTACGTTGCCTTAGATATCGCTACTTCGTAGAGTCGTATAACCGCTATTCTACTATAATATCGAGGTACTCTCGTTCTATTAGATACACTAGGCAACTTAGACAATGTATATTTGTCTTAACTCCGGTAATTGCAACTTGCTCTTTATAGTCTACTAATATTACTACTAAGATTAGAAAGTACCTACGCGTCGCGCTATCTACGTATATAATATCCTAGCCCTCGCCGTCGGCCGCTTTTATAGCGGAGCGAAAGATATATACTATCGATATATAATATACACTATTTTTAGTAAAACTATCGCTATTCTTAACGACCGGCAGTAGTCCTAGTAAGATCGTACCGGGTCTATTATTCGCGTTACGTACTCGTATATATAGGTTTCCGATAGTAAGGTATATAGGGTATGCTATTTAGTTACCTTAGTAGTTAGTTATTTGCGTTTTATCGGTAAATACGATTAGAGGTATAATCGTTGTGCCGTCTATATTTATTTTGCTCTAGGTATCCTACTACTAGTCTACTAACGCTATATTAGAGTAGATTCGCTATAGTAGGTCGTTAGTCGTCTACGCTTAATATAGCTTATATACTAGATTATTCCTAAAGCTACTATAACCTATTAAGAATATTACTACTTTCTTAACGGATCGGTGTCGTAGTACTAGTTCCGTGCTACCGCAACCTATTCGACTTATCGGAAGGTATAGCTTTCGAACCTTTATTTAACCTAATACCCTCGATAGTAGTATACCGCTAGCTCGCAGTTTCGACGTTATAACCTTTACGCTTTTCTAGCTTAGTAGATCGTATAGTAGTACTAGCCTCTCGTCTTCGAAAAGCCTCGCAATTATATATCCGGATATTCTCTCTCTCTTTAAGAATTACGTAAAGCTTATATCGAATAGTAACTTAAATATTCTGTACTCGCCCGAAGTATCTTATATTCGTATTTTAACGCTACTTATAGATTAGGCGCTTGTATTTACTCTACTATACCAAACTGTAATTATACTATACCTAGCTATAGGCTTGCTAGCGGTACGGCTAGTATATTCGGTAAATATATCGATATTATCCGCGGTACGGTAGCCTTTTAGTATTAGCCGTAATCTTATTAACTTCTAGCTTCCTAGCGTTATTGTCGTTCCGGCGGTAGTTGCCTATACGCTCTCTATTTCGTCTTTATCCGCTAGGCTATCCTATATATCGAATTCTAGTAATTTAAGATATCTATCCTATTTAATACTATCTATACTTCCTTTGTCTTCCTATAGCGCTAGTACTATTAGCGTTAATGTCGTTACTAGAACAGCTTCTATTATACCTTCTTTATTTACGTCTTGCGATATGCCTTCTAGTATCGATCTGTCGTCGGCTTATTCGGCGCTCTAGGGTTTGTCGTTCTAGCGGCAGTTGCCTATACGCTCTCTATTTCGTCTTTATCCGCTAGGCTATCCTATATATCGAATTCTAGTAATTTAAGATATCTATCCTATTTAATACTATCTATACTTCCTTTGTCTTCCTATAGCGCTAGTACTATTAGCGTTAATATCGTTACTAGAACAGCTTCTATTATACCTTCTTTATTTACGTCTTGCGATATACCTTCTAGTATCGATCTGTCGTCGGCTTTTTCGGCGCTCTAGTTGCTACCTTAGATTGTATATAAGTTAAGTCGGGCTCGCTTCGCGGTATTATTTATAGTAGAATCGTGCTCGGCAAATTCCTTTAGTACGACGCGTTTCTCGCACTTGTTTCTATATTGCTTATAGCCGTAGGAGCTTTTAAGTAGCCGGTTATATAACCTATATTCGATATAGTAAGATATTACTATATATATAGCTAGCTTTCGATAATAGGCGCTATTGTTATAGCTACTATAGGTTTGTCGTATATCGACGTATACGAAGTTACTAAGGCTCTTTAGCCCTACTATAAGTATAGTACTTAGCAAACCCCCCTTACTACTACGAAGTTAGGTATAAGTCGGGGTCCGACTCGATATCGATTCGTAGCCCGCGGATTCGGTAAAAACTCGGATTTATCCGTTCGATTATACTAACTTAATGTTACTCTACTAGCGCCTCTTACGATAATATTTAAATACTAATTTGTATACCGACTCGCCGTCCGACTCGGTTACTAGTTAGGACTAATTGGAAAATTAATACTAAATATAAACGACCGTACTATATTTCGACTAGATTTCTACGTTACTCCTAACGCCCTAAGGCCTGCATATTATACCGTAAAATGCGTTGTATATATTTAATTCTATATACGTATAGAAGTAGCATTGCTCCGGTTTGATACTACCCCGTAGTATTATTAATTACGTTAAATTCGCCCGGTACTACTAAGGCTTGCTCTAGTTATATTATAGCTAGGTTGTATTCCTAAGCAAAGTAAACGAATAGCGCTCGAGTAACTGCTAGTAAGTATTACTTAGCCGACTTAGTAACGACGTCGTTTAAGGCGGCATCTAATAAGCGGTTTATATTAAATCTAAGGCCTCTAAGACTCGTAGTAGTTACGACTACCCTATCGGTGCGCCTATTAGATAGAAGTATAAAACCTTATCCTATCGACTCTATTTAATTTTTATATATACACTATTATATATACGCTATTATATAGACCTATACGCCGACTTATTAATATTAACCTATGTCTTAACCTCTAGCGTAGCTAAGTATCGGGTCTTGTATCGCTTTAGGGAAAGTGCGCTAGTTATCCGCTCCCTAGCTAATAGCACTATTCTATTAGCTAGAGCCCGCGGCTCTAACCCGCTTTAGGGTTCTAGGTATTAAGGTCGGCTAGGTATGTTTCCGGTCGGGGTCGAATTGCCTTTATACTAGACTATATCTTCGACGTAGCGAGATCTAGAGCTAATCGTATCGATATAGGTACTTTAGCCGGGTATTACCTACTCGCTCGCCTATACTTGATAGGATATTATAGCTTATAACCTAGAGTAGATCGGCTTTCTATACTAGTAGGCTAGGGAGGGCAATAATGCTCGCGTCTACTGTTTTCTAGTCGGTAGCAATTATACTACTACTAGTGCCTCTTTCTATTTTATAGGCTAGTTTGCTAATAAGGATTTGCTACTCGATCGCTCGTACCTAGAAGACTAGTTTACATACCTCCTATACGATCTAGTTCTAGCTAATACTAAGCTCGCCGACTATATTATATTTCCGGACGGTAGTATATTAGACTAGGACGCTAGTAAGGCTCGTGCTATTGCTATAGTCCGCGGCGTAGATAAGTAGTATATCGATAGTGTCTAGATAAGTACGTTTTACTATAACTCGAATGTTTAGCTACCGCTAACTCTAAGTAGTACGATAAACGTTTGCTATAGTCGGCTTAAGGTAGTATTATATACTATCGTAGGATAGCGTACGAGCATTGCTAGTCTAGTATAGACATATATATTATTTATATATAGGGTTGCTAAGTTCGGGGTCGATTAATAATTTAGGGGCGGATTAATACTACGACTCGGTATCTTAGAGTTAGCCTGCACTTTTCGGTAATACTATTAATATATCAAACTTATATCCTTCTATATTACGATACTATTTTCTAGTATTACCGTCTTCGTATTAGACGCTCGGTTAGCGCCGGACTAACCTATATCCTATATACTAGCGGCAACTATACCTTCGCGGATTGTCGAATTACCTAGAAGTAAACATTCCGGTATGTATAGCGACTAATTTAATTATAGATACGTATGCCTATGCATTTTATCGCGATAGGCCTTAATATAGATTAATATAGAGCCGAAGAGTTTAGCTACTACTAGTTGAAATTATTATCCTAGCTACTACCCTAGTATTCTACTACTACTACTACTACTACTCCCGACTCGCTATAGATAGCCTACTTAGCCTCGATAAGTATAAGTTCCGTACTGCTTAACTTTCCGATATCTAGTTTCTTTATCTAATCTAGCCTCCTAGCTACTAGATCTATATCCTATTGCTACTATTACTACTACCGACTTTCTACGGATGCCCTACTCGGCCTAGAGTCGTATAAGTTCCGTACTGCTTTACTTCCCGCTATCTAGTTTCCTTATCTTATCTAGCCTCCCGGCTACTATATCTATATCCTATTGCTACTATTACTACTACCGACTAGCGGCGGATAGCCTAATTAGTCTCGACTCGTACGAGTTCCGTACTACTTTAGGTCCCGCTATATAGTTTCTTGTTTTTTATAGCATCTCGTTATAATTCTTAGTAGAAGTACTATAGGATTTTTGTCGCCGTCGTAGTTATACCGTAGTTAACGAAAGTCGAGGCTAATAACGCTATAGGCTCGGATCTAGTACTAGTATATTAAAAGGGTATACAAGGCTGCAATTATTATTAAGCAGCTAATCCCTTCGTTATAGGCGAAGGTAAATAGCTCTACCTATAACGAAAAGGTTAGCTACTTAATAATAATTGTAGCCTTATACGCCCTTTTAATATACTAGTACTAGACTCGAGCCTACGGTATTATTAGGTTTACGTCGAGTCCGGGCGCTAGATTGCTAAGTTATATGTCTAGTGTAGGTAAATACGGCCTTAGTCGTATAGCTAAAGATATAGTAGTAGTAGTATATAAATTGCTAAAGTTTATTCTCCTAATATTTTCTTCTTCTTCTTCTTCTTCTTCTTCTTCTTCTTCTTCTTCTTCTTCTTCTTCTTCTTTTTCTTCTTCTTCTTCTTCTTCTTCTTCTTCTTCTTCTTCTTCTTCTTCTTCTTCTTCTTCTTCTTCTTCTTTTACTACTAGACGAGACTACTCTTATCCGACGTTAAAAACCTAAGAATTACTACTATAACTCTTAGTCGGGACGCTAAATAAACAGGTATAGCTACGCTCGCTAAGGAGGTCTACGTAGTATACTAGTAGATAGATAGATATAGCCTTTATCGTACGGCTAAATAGGCGGTATATTACTATCTTAATTGTTAAAGTTCGTCCGCCTTAGGATTAATTTCGTCTTTTATAACTAAGTAGTAAGTAGGTCGTACTCTGCCTTAAAGTCCTAAATATACCTATAGCCTAACCCTATATAGATCTCGTCGGCGATACTATAGTCGACGACTGTGCCTATAAGTAGGTTCTAACAGTTATTATATATATCCTACCTACGAATCGGGTAGAAACGAGTATAGTAATGCTTACTAACGATAATTACGGTTATCTTTAGATACTTCTCTTTACTACCGTAGAGCTTTATAAAGGCCTTTTCGGGACTACTTAGGTTACTATATAGTATATTACCTCGATTGCTCTTACGGTTAATAACTAGGACCGACTATTTATTAAATTTTCTAGGTCTAGTAAACTTAACGCTCTATAAGTTCTAGTAGTCCTTCTATAGTATACTAGGTTTCGAATTCGAACTATAGCCTACGCGAGGAGTATCTAGAATACGGCCGGGCACTATAATTATACTAGTACCTACCGAGAAGCTAAATAGCTTTACGGGAGGTAACTAATAATTACCGGTAGGATCGGTAAGACAGAAAAGCCGCGGACTATTCCTAAGCCTAGTACCGGGAGTTCCGGTAATAGATATAGTATCGAGGTTTAGAAATATAGCTACGAATTTAAGCATCTTAGAAGTCTAGTCGTCTCTAAGTAGGCATCGATAAGGCTAATTAGTACGGATTATATATAGCTCGGTAGGTAGGTATTAGGGATTAGCGCGTATACTAACGTTAAG
>NW_006921546.1:249739-250757 GCF_000340215.1 Pseudocercospora fijiensis CIRAD86
ATCCTAAGCTCGTATTATCCTAAGCTCGTACCTGTCTACTTATAACCTATGCTACCTATATAATTATAGCCGATACTATTACAAATCGGTACGACTCTATAAAATCTGCCCTCTAAACGCCGGCCGTACGAGATACTCTTCTACCTATTTAAATGTTAGCCTCCGGAGTCTAGTAATTATCGATAATAATAACGGTATCTATAGGGGGGAGGTTTATACTAGTTGTAATCTAGCTTATATATACTACTATAAGCTACTTCTCGTCGCTATATCTATTTACCTTGTTCCTCGTAGATACGAACTCTTTAATAAGGTTAGCCCTAGTAGTATCGGTCTAGCTACTCCAAGTATCGATAAGGATTCTATACGCTATATTACTAGTGCTTAGGATGTTATCGTAATACTAGGTGCCTTCTTTCTATATAGCTAGCTACTAAAGATACTATAATAATGTTAGTCTTATATACTTAGTAAATAGGGGGCAGATAGATACGTGCTAAGTCTACTACGAAGATATTCTACGGCTTAAAGCTAGCTAGCATAATCTTACTTCTATGCCTATACTAGCGCTGCTTGCTACGCTTTATTCGGATTATATGCCGTAGCGACACTATAATCGGCTCGTTATATAGTATTAGCATATAGTCCTAGAGGTAGGTATCCGATAAACCGTAGTCGCGTATCTTAGGAAGTATGTTTTTAATGTCCTATAGTATAAAAGTACTAAGTTCCTTAATTAATTCCTTATCGCCCTCCTATAGTATAAGAAGTAGCGATAGAAATATAGTAAAGACCCGCATTATCTTAGACACGTATATAAATTTAATATCTTCCGCTACCTTCTATTCTTCGACCTACTTGCTTAATACTATATCTTCTATAGATTTAAATTGCAAGCCGATATTAAAATAGGAATATAGTAGACAATCGATAGCTAGTCTGCGCGGGGCATTAGGTATAGGTTGCTATATTAGCGTCTTCTTAAGGCGAACTATTTTTGTTAGTAACTAGGGGCGAA
>NW_006921546.1:251346-256687 GCF_000340215.1 Pseudocercospora fijiensis CIRAD86
ATATCGCGCGTCTCTTTAGTCGATAGCGATTAGTCGACGAAAGTAAACTATACTATAGAAGGCGACTAAATAGGGTAGAGGTAACCCTTTATATCGTAGGCCTTAACGTATCTCGATACCGAGGCAGTTACAATAATAGCTAAATTAGATAGTTTGCTAAACAGGGTGCTACTTAGGCCGAGAACGAAAGGATAGCCTATAAGACTAGCGACGGCAGTCTACTCTTTAGCGCTATATATCTTAGTAATATAAAACTTATCGACGATAATAGTCGTAGCTAGTATACGAAGTAGCGTTAGTTTTAAATTAGATTAATCCGACTATATCTAGGACTTCTATTTTATAGCTCGTTCGTACGTTATAAAATCTAGTACGTTAGATATTATAGTCGAGGTAGTAAGGACGATCTATTTATAGTACTATAGACAAGGGGGTACTTCTATATCCTCGTATTTAAGTAATAAGCGTACTAGGACGCCTTTTTTTAACTACTACCTATTTATAACCTCTATACCGAACACCTATTCTAGTTCTAGCCGAGTCGGGAGCGCTATATAATCGAGATAAAGAACGTTATCGATATATACGACCTAGTTGTAGTTCTACGGACTAGCTCTATTACGTCTCTCCTCGTTCGTTAGCTTACTAGAGTCTTTTATAAGATATACGAATATAGCTCCGGATAGTATAAAGTTATCGATTTTATATATCTAGTTTTCGGCTAGCTACTTCGGAATACAGACAACGTAAACGCTAAGGCGGATAACCGGCTTTATACCGCTAGCTAATACCTACGAATCGAACGCAATTTTCTTATTTAGCCGAAGTCCTAGGTTAACCGACGAATTAGATAGCCGAAAAGGATAGGCGTTAGTAGTTAATAGCCTATTATTACTCTATACCCTCTACTATATCGAGGTTATAGCGACGTACCCTAACGTATATACCGTCTTGCCTATACCTATATCTATACCGCCGATATAGAAGTCCGCGCTAGCAACGGAAGCTAGAAGCGTCTAGGTAATTATATAGAATTAGTAAGACTTTAACAGAGGAGTCGATCTCTAATTAGGCGGAATAACGCCTATACGTAGCGAAGTCTAAGAGGGATCGAGTAGTCTAAAATCGTATATTAACTTAAAGTTCTTAGCGTCGAGGTAGGAGTATACGTTACTAGACAACTGCTTCTCGACGTCGATTTCTATATCTAAATCTATCGACTAGCTAGGTACCGCCGACGAGATCTAATCGACAAAATCTACTAACGTCTAGATCGGTAGAGAGTCGGCTTAGACTTCTACTTACGTATCTAGTAGTCGTACGGCGAGTTCGGGCTTATTCGGATCTAGTAGCGATACGATCTAACTCGGTAACGACTCGATCTATTTCTAGCGAATTCGATCTCGCTTTAAGTCGATTATATCTCTAGCCTTCTTACTATTAGTATTGTCGGCTTTGCTCGATTTAATTTTTCTATCGTCCTTAGCATTATTACTAGCATTTGTCTACGCCGGAGGTTGTGCTAGGGATAGTGCTAGTCTATTTAAAGGTAGCTATATCTTAGGTAGAGTAGAAGCAATATAGGCCTTTACCGTATACTCTATCGTATCGGGCTATATAGAACGGACGGCCGTTTAAACCGAATCGTTAAGGGCGACTAGAAGTAAAGTAGTGTTCCTATTATAACCGTTGTCGCGGAGCACCTTATTAACTACCTTATCGATAGCCTACTAAATCGCTATTATATCCGTAGGGACGTCGGCTATAGCTTTTCGCGTAGCTACCTACCGGGCTGCCTCTTACCCTTCCTATATCCTCTAGAATCTATCTGCGATAACCTATTTATAGCGCTCGTAATCGGCGCGATCCTTACGAGCGAGTCGGTCGTCCTTAGCTTACTTAATAGCTAATTTCGTAGGCGACTACGGACCCTAACCGATATTAATTTTAGTAGGATTACCGGCTATAGAAGTACTATACTAAGTTAGGTCGATAGTTCTAGAAGCCTTTAGTAGAGACAGTCGACGATATATAGAGGGTATCCTAGTATAGTCTATTATATTTTTACCGACGAGGAAATCGAGTCTAGTAGAAATCCTAGTATCTAAGCTATTATATATCTCTATAGCTAGGGAGTAGAATATCGGATTAGTCTTATATTTAGAAAGACCTTTAGGGCCGCGAGCTAGATTAATTACTACGAAGAATTCGTACTTCTACTATTCGGGCGATAGCAATAACTCTCGTACGAGCTAGAGCCGTAATAAATCCTTTATACTAATATTATTAGAAGTCTTCGATTGTAGGATAGACTAATTTAAGCTAAATACCTCGTAGTCTACCGTTAAAGGTAACCGCTAGTCGATAATACTAAACTATAACGTAATCTTAGCCCGGTCCGGCTTAATAGGGCGTAGCGCGTCGGATATTACTAGATTAGTATCCTTACTACCGTACGAATCTCCTAGCGTTATCCTCTTAAATACCCGACCGGCTCTACTAGTCTTACTAGTAGAGGCAGAACTTGCTCTACGCTTAGATATAGAGCGCGTAGTTTGTCGGGATCTGTTAGTCTCGCTCTCGGATATATCTTCCTCTTTAGTATTATTACCGGCCGACGGGGTAAACTTGTCCCTTATAACCTTCTATATAAGGCGGTATACTAAGTAGACTACAGACCTCTAAATTTTATTATTCGGACTATTTGTATTGTCCTATAGAAGCACTCCCCTAACGTACTACTTCGGAGCCTATTTAGGATCTTTAAAGTACTATTCGGGCATTAATAGCCTACGTCTAGGTTTAGTAGGATAGGTAAGGTTGCTAGTAATAGCGTATACTATATCTTTCTCCTCCTTATAATACCCCTTAACGGGTTAGCGAAGCTACTTCCCGTTCGACTAGTTAAATAAAAAATGTTTCTCTAAATACAGAAGGAGCCTTTTTATTGCTAACGTAAGAAGAGGCTTGTCGATGCTATACAGGTTTAGTATAACATGTTTAGGGACGTCTTTGCTACTATTTAAGGCTTTAATTAGTAGCTCGTTATTATTTAGCTAGTCCTCGATATTCGTAGAGACTACTATCTCGGTAAAGGTAGCAGGCGACGAGTTTATAACTAGTATATAGCATTAGTATATAATAGGTTATACTAATTAGTAATACTTATATAGTAGAGGTTAGAGACTATAGATCGATAACGACGTATACTATCCGAGAGTAGTAGAGAAACTAATAGAGGTAGTAAAATTCGCTACATGTTAGAGTCGGCGGAGGTAAGAATAGAAGTAGAGAGCTACTTATACCTACCGACCCTAACGCGAGCCGTTAGAGTTGCGTTATACAATAAGTATCTATATATACTAGCTTAACGCTAGTCGAGCACGACAGCTAAGTTATATAGTACGGCCTATATATAAGTTAGAATAGGGCATTAGCGAAGGAAATAATATACTATACGTACGATAGGGAGGGTAAGAGGGTATATATATATAGAACAGGTATATTAGTGCAAGTTAATAGTAAATGTTAAAGAAGGCAGTAATTAGGAAAGGTAACGACCTTAAATACCTACCTCGTAACTAGGTCGGTTAGCGAGTCGGGCCTAACTAGCTAATAAATCGACGAAGTAAGGCATCTAGCGCTTAAGTATATAATAGTTTAGTTACGCAACTAGTAACCGAAGTAATAAGGCTACAGATAATCGTTATAGTATAAACCCCTATACGATAGACGGTTCTAGATATAGGACTAACAAGTCGTAGTAACTATAGTACTACGTAACAAGTAATCGAAAGTTAGTAATATAAATATAAGCTTATCTATAGTAGAGTTGCGACTACGATCGCCGGCGCGGGACGCGAGTACTAATAAGCTACGCAATATAGCTAAATTAACCGATCTATATCCTTATAGTAACTAATAATAATTATACGATAGCGAGTAGACTAGACCCGCTATAGTCCGAGGGTATAGGCTAGTAAGGCGGTTAGTCTTAGGACCCGAGAGTAGGGCATATAGATAGTTCGAGCTAACGATTAAGATAGCGTGTTTTCTATAGATACTACTAACTCTATCGGCGGCGAAAAGGCATATGTTTAGCTATAACGAGTAGTAAACAAAGGTATAAAACGATCGAAATATTCTATAGATCGTATACTAGAGTAGTAGTCTAAGTAGGAGGCCGAATAAACGACCGTATATAAATCCGTAGCAATGTAATACACTAGGCGTAAGGTTAAGAAGCGAGATAATAGAT
The DNA here is from genome assembly GCF_000340215.1 of Pseudocercospora fijiensis CIRAD86. Classification (NCBI taxonomy): domain Eukaryota; kingdom Fungi; phylum Ascomycota; class Dothideomycetes; order Mycosphaerellales; family Mycosphaerellaceae; genus Pseudocercospora; species Pseudocercospora fijiensis. Next base: position 255,605 of record NW_006921546.1, read on the forward strand.
AACGTAATTTGCCGAACCTACTACCGAAGTTAGTAATAGAGGATATAGAAGTTGTCTAGTAGGCTTAGCATCCGATTCGATACCGAATTAGGGCCTAAGTCGGTATTAGCAAACCCCGCGACTAGAGTAGTTCTAGTTTCTACTACTAACTAACGTCGACTTTCTACTACGCTATATATATAACTACCGCCTTCGAGAATGCTACGTACTTAACTACCTCGCGATTAATATTTAATAGGCGGTATTATCCGCGGCCTTAGCCTATCGCCGTCGATATACTATATATTTTACGCTAGCGTCGAGAGGTTAATTTAGGAGTCTAGTTAGATTAGTAGCACGTTCCGATTACTATTATTACTAGAAAGCCGAAGGACGCAAGGTTACCTATACGACCTAGTATTAATAGACGAGAAATATAAAGAAGAGTTCCCTAAGATAGTAAAGTAGATCCGTATAATAGAGGAATAGACTACGTCTAGGTGCCTAGTATATAAGATTTGTTCTAATTATCGCCGACAGACGAGACGAAAAACAGTACGCGTAATAACGCGTAGAGTCGGCGATACTAGCGATTGCGCGGAAATTGCTATATCTACGGATACTAGACTAGCGATACTAGAAGGATCTAGAGCGGTGCCGCCGTACCGCGTACTAAATAATATATAGTAGAGTATAGTTATAGTATAAGAGCAGAATAGGAAGGTAAAACCTATATATCGACTATATAAACTCGATTATCGCTAGCCTATAGTTAAAGGCCGCGCGTTAGTCGGACTCGATAATATAGACTTCGAACGATTAGTTAAGATACTATAGGTAGATTATAGTTTCGAAGCCGGAGTCGACGCCTTATATTAGATAAGCGACTAATATAGACACGTTCGAATTAATAACGAGCGATAGTAGAGGGCTAGTCTATCCGATATATTAGGCAGAGGCCTATAGCTGCGATTTGCAATCTATAGGCAAATTAAGGAGATAGAACGAGCGTAAACGTAAACGCAGAAAAGCAAGATAAATAATTAATTTTACTAAGTCCGATATAGAAGTTCTACTCTAATAGTAATAGGCACTAATCTATTT